>NW_028261390.1:51629202-51782310 GCF_051295495.1 Thamnophis sirtalis | reverse complement strand
TGAGTACTGGCACAAAATTTTCACTTGCTTTGAGTACAAAATTCAATGAGTTTCAAAGCAATTGAGTACCAAGGGATCACTATATAACCATGATGGCGAATCTATGGCACTCGTGCCATAGGTGGAACGTGGAGCCATGTTTGGTAGCACACCAGCTGTCAGTTCCGGCATGCGTGTGCATGCAGGCCAGCTGATTTTTCCTCCTCCTCGGGCTTCAGGAAAGCCTCCGGATGTTGGGGAGGGCAAAAAACAGCACCAAGGGACCAACTGGAAGTTCAGAAACAATCTGTTTCTGGTGTCTGGAGAGCTGGGGAGGCCATTTTTGCCATTTTTGTCCTCCCCAGGCTTCAGGAAAGTCTCCGGAACATGGGGGGGTTGCATGCGCATGCACAGAGGCAGTCACGTGTGCATGCGCAGGTGGGCAGGGAAACAATCTCCCCGTGGAGATCCGCACCCTCACTACCGTCCAGGCCTTCCGCACAGCCCTCAAGATCTGGCTAGCCCGTCAGGCCTGGGGATAAGTCTTTACTTTAGCCCCTCCCGAATGTCGAGTGAATGTTGTGTTTTAGTGTTTAATTTATTTTTGCTCACATTTCTTTTTGTATTTGTCCTACACTCCCCTTCCCCTTTTATTGTAAGCCGCCCTGAGTCCCCTCAGGGAAAAGGGCGGCCTATAAATGCATAATAAACAAACAAATAATAAACAAATTGAGTGGGCATGCGCGCGGACATAGCACGCACGGACAATTTTGGCATGCCGTAAGAAAAAGGTTCGCCATCTCTGCTTTATAAGGTTTGCTAAGGCCAGGGGTCAACAACCTTAAAGACTCAAAGAGCCGCAAAGGTCCTAACCGGAAGCCCCCCATTCAATTCAGGAGCCGACCAGCAGTCCAGTTTCCCCACCATAGAGTCTCCTCCTAGTGTGGCGTCCTTTTTCTTCTACCTGTCATAACCGAAATCCCTATCAATAGTGGAACTGACCTGAAAACCTGCCCCTTGCCATAGAATCTCCTCCTGGCGCATCCTGCTCCCCCCCCCTCCTGACTGGAAGCTCCTTTCAAAATTGTGGTGCCAACTGGCGACAGGGGGCCACAGCAGAGGGATGAAAGAGCCACACGCAGCTGCAGAGCCGCGCGTTGCTGACCCCTGGCTAAGGCAAATGTATATGATGACTACAATCAGAGGCAAATCTACTCCCTTATGTGGTGACTGTTATGACTAGAAATAAAATTGCTTTAATTTCTTAGAAAATAGATATCATTTTAAGTAGGATACTTTAGCTAGGTTTTTCTCTATTCTTTGGAGGCCTGATCTAGGTTCACAATTATCTTTTTTGTTTAGCAGTAGTGCATACCAAAGGATATATTTCCATTTTAAATGCTGTTCTATGAAGCTTCTGAGGAAGGTCATTCTCCCTTCCTCTCATATTTTAGCTACCAAAGAATAACACTACGACAAAATTGTGGACTTCTTGGTGCATCCTGAGCTTGGTTGTTGGCTATCAGAGATTTTATTATCCATCTGGGTACCATTATCAGTACAAGTGAGTGTGGGCTTTGCTCTATTTTTATATGCAGTAGCTTATCCTGTCAGTTTTGGTGAAAGTGTAGCTTTCTCTTTAGTTTCTTGATTAGAGTATTGATCTGTAAATATAGATATACAAATATATCTATTGAGACAATATTGTTTCATGGGTGCTCTAAATGCATTATTAGGAAAAGTGGCTCAAAATTGCACCAAAATGAATTTAAAATTTGGATAAGAAAGGTACAATAACTTTATTTACACTCCCCTAATTATCAGGTCAGTTGAAGAGTGCACAATTACAAGGGCCGCAATAGTGAAGATTTTCACTGATCACCAAAACAACTGCTTTTGAGAAATTGGTGAACAGAAGCATTGGTACAGACTATTAATATACTCATATGAAAGAGCTGTATAAACCTCAATATTTCTCTGTAACATCCAATTCCTGAGCAGCATACAGTTGATATCAACACAAGTTAATAATCAATTGAGCTTAAGAGCCAAGATTTATCCCAAGAAATGTTGATGTTTTCATTCAACTCATATAAATACAATAAGAATGAATGTAGATTGGGATACACCAAGTGCAAGGCTTTACTGTGTATCTCTTGTGCAAAACCATTGAAAACTAAGCAGATACAACCCAAATGCAAGACAAAATACACTACTTCCTTCGTGAGCAGACTTCCTCCCCGCCTCTCAGAATGGATTGTCATCTTGATTAGGGGGAGGGATGGGGCGGATGCCTCCTGCAGCAGCCTGCCAGCCAAAATGGGGCATGGGGGCCCCTCCCCAACCTCCAGCAGCAATCTCCTAGCCAAAAACAGGGCGTGTGAGGGCCTTGAGCGACCCGTTTTTGGCTGACAGAATGCTGCTGGAGGCCGGGGAGCCAGAAAACAGGCTTCATGGAGGCCTCGCAAGACCCCTGTGCAGCCCATTCTTGGCCAGCAGAGTGCTGCAGGAAGCTGGGGAGGCCAAAAATGGGCCACTTTTGTAAAGGAAGAGCATCTGGAGAAGGGATGTCAAACTCAAGACATGTGACCCATTTTGGCTGGCAGAGACACCATGGGCCGTTCCTTTGATATTTCCAAGCCAGACCCAAGGGATGGATTTAAACATCCTGTAGGCCAGATCTGGCCCACAGGCCTTGAGTTTGACATCCCTGCTCAGATGCTCCTCCTTTACTCCTCCATGTTCAGTTAACATATATCTTTCTCATAAATCACCTTACATTCTTATAGGCTAAAACTAAGCAAAATGCAGCTGATTTTTAGCCAAAAGTAAAACTTCTTATCAATATTGTACTGAACTGAATTGGCAAATAAAGCAAAAGTTTGTTCTCTTTCTTTCCAGACAAATCAGCATTTTCCAAGCTGTGTTGTGATGCTTAAAATAGATTTGTTAATTTTACAGATTCGAAATGTGGCAGCTAATCTCTGTATGGACAGTAAGCATGGTGGAACAGGCACTGAACTCAGACTAGATATATGTGTGAAGGATGGTTCTGAACGGACATGGTCACATGAGCAGGTATGTTGAGACAAGTATATTTTAGGGATGTTTTATTTTGTTCATACATTGGTCACACTAGAAGCTCTTAGAATTATTGGGCTTGAAAGGAACTTTGGAAGTGTGCTAGTTTTAAGCTTTTGCCTAAGACAGGAGACTTTATTCCATCTTTGACAAATGGCCGTCCAATATTTTCTTGAAAAACTCCAGCAATAGAGCACTCACAATTCTGGGAAGCAAGCTGTTCCATTGATTAAACATTCCTACTGTCAGGAAATTTCTCCTTAGTTCCAGGTTGGATATATCTTTAATGAGCTTCCACTCATTGTTTGTTGACTTGCCCTCAGGTCTTTGAAAAATAAGATAAGCCTCTCTTCTCTAAGCCAAAGCAGTTGTATGCTGCATTAACAGAGGGATAGAATCAACATCATGTGAAGTGTTAATACCACTTTGTAGTGTCTTGGCAAGACCACACTTGGAATGCTACATCCAGTTTTGATCTCCACAATGTAAAAAAAGACGTTGAAACTCTAGAAAAAGTACAGGAAGTGCGACAAAGATATTAGGGGATTGGAGGCTAAAACATATAAAGAACAGTTGCTGGAATTGGGTACGTCTAGTTTAATTAAAAGAAGAACTAGTGGTGATAGCAGTGTTCCAATATCTAAGGAATGCCACAAAGAAGAGGGAGTCAAGCTATTCTCCAAAGCACCTGAAGGTAGGACAAGAAGCAATAAATGGAAACTAATCAAGGAGACAACCCACCTAGTGAGAACAATTAGCCAGTGGAACAAATTGCCTCCAGAAATTGTGGGTGCTCCAACATTGGAAGTTTTTTAAGAGATTGGACAACCATTTCTCTGAAATGTTATAGGGTTTCCTGCCTGAGCAGAGGGTTGGAGTAGAAGACCTCCAAGATCCCTTCCAGCTCTGTTCTGATTGATTTATTGAACCAGTCAATATTTCAGTCAGTAGCTGTCATAGGCTGCTGGTTGGGAGATAGATTAGGAATGTGGTGTATATTAGCTCAATTCCTCACCTTTTTTTATTTACTTTTCCTGCATATTGATTTTGATTTACTCAATATATAGATGAAAGCTGAAGAAATCACTGACTTAATGGGGATTCGTTGGGAACATGTGTCTAATCCACCATAGCTATTTTATACAACAAATGTGGCAAACCTTTGCACTGCTTATTCCTTTCCCTTTTAGTATTAAACTGACTTTGGGCCTCACAATTTATGGATTGTAATATTAGTTAGGTAGAGCATGTGTCTGCTGGATTTTAACATAGATTTTATCTGTTATTTATTGTTTTATTCTAGAATTTTTAATTGTATATTTACTGAGTGTTTTTATTTGTTCTGGTCTATGTCTATAATAAATCTTTTAAATAAATGGATTCTAAAAATAGATATCCCCATACCGGTAACTTTTTTTTCCTAATAGGTCTACATTTTTAATTCAAAATCTGTAGTTCCCCAAAACATCAGCAGAGAGCAGTGCTAGACAAATAGAGTTTCAGGTTGAACCAAGGCAGGAAAGAAAAATAATAATCCTCTAATTTTTTTAGAGATTTTGAGAGCCCAAAAGCACTAAGATAGAAAGCTTATCAAAAGTTAAAGTCAACTGAGAAAAAATGATGAGGTGAATAAAATCATTTGAAAAATAAATGACTATTCAAGTATATGGATTTCTTTATTTTTCAGCAAAGGGCTTCTGTAGCTAGATGCAATATAATATTGTTCCAAAGGCAGTGAAAAACAGTATTAATTTACTATTCTTGATTTAAAGTAATACATAATAAATATAATAAGTCTATCATTGTTCAAAAGGTCAAAGATCTAGATTAAAGACATAACTTTGTTTATAAGGTGTATCGACTACCTGAATCCAAAGCGCTCTTGGCAGTTACAGTATATAGAAATAAAACAAAATAAGTAGCTCAATTATATAATAATATCAACATAAAACATCAACATTATTCTGGTTTTAACAATGCTACACCATCAGTTTTGAAAGGTCTTCCAAGAGAACCAATTTCTCATGATAGACCACAAGTGGAACAGCTATCTTGCCCCCTACTTGTTCCATAAGATTGGGGCCCACACAAATAAGAGCCATTGTCAAACATCCTCCCATTATATCTCAGGTGTGGGCTTTCAGCAGCTGCCCCTTGTCTGAACTGGGTGGGAAAAATCTTACTGGGAAAGGCAGTCTCTTAAATACAGTACACAGGCCCTTAATTATGTAGGGCTTTATAGATATTTATTAACAGCCTGAATTACACTGGAAGCACAATAGCAACCAGGGCATATGTATTACATGGCAGTACTAACTCTTCATAGTATGTACATAGGCCATTATTTTTTTAATCAACTGAATTTTACAAATGACTTTCAAGGGAGCCTTATGTAGAACTAATCGTAGTAATCCAGTTGTACGATAATCAGGGCATAAGTGATTATCCTTAGTGCATCCAATTCCAGGCAGTAGTGCAATTGATGTAACGAACTAAAACTAGACAGATGCACTTGATATCCTGCTTTTGCAGCAAGAACTGTGAGCCCAGAATTCAAGTTGCAGTCTATCTTCCCTGGAACAAAATAGCTTGTTAATCGAAGTGGCTTTGTCCTGGAAGCAGTATGTTCCTGATTTAAATGCATTCCATCTTGCTGGAGTTAATTCTAGTGTGTTTTTCCATCCATGCCCTGACAGCCTCCAGGCACTAAATCAGGACTTCTGAATCAGTAGTTGCACCGGTATGGTGCAATGGGGCCATGCACCAAATGTGCACGTGCATAGCACGTACGCAGCACGCACATGCATACCCACCACCTGCGACACTCCGGCTGCTCACCAGAGCACAGGCTCCATATGCCCCATGCGCGTGCTCAAATGCCCCGATCAGCTCAGATAGCGGTAAGGAGAGCGGGCAGGCAGGTGGGTCCTCTGGAGCACCATACTGGAATGGTACCTGGTACTCTCAGCAGGCACCGGTATGCCTGTATTGAGGCATACCGGTTGTATCCCACCACTGCTCTGAATCTACCACTTGACCCAGGTAGACATATAAATCCAATATCAAGAGCTGTGATGGCAGTGTAATTAGAATACATTATTGCAGGCTAATTCTGCTCAAGGTTGACTCAGTCTTCCATCCTTCCAAGGTCAATAAAATGAGGACCCAGATTGTTGGGGGCAATATACTTACCACTATCAGAAAGCGCTGTAAAACATATATAAGAAGTGTATATAAGTCTAAGTGCTATTGCTATCACCTGCATGTTGATACCTCACTCCAAACCGATGGATGATATTTTCTCACCCTATTTCTACCAGCAGGATCTACCCACTCAGGAGCAAAAGTGTCTCCCATGCCCAAAATTTATAGGCATTTCAGAAGAATACTGTGGTTGATAATATCAAAGGCTGTTGGATAAGAATGGTTATATTCCCCATCCAAATCCTATTACCAGCCACCCATTAGATCAACCAATACAATTTCCATGCCATGCTCAGGTTTGAATCCAGATTGCCATGGATCCATATCAGGGCTGTCTTAACACATGGGCCTGATGGGCACTTGTCAGTGGGCCCCACGAGTATAGGGGGCCCATAATAATCTTTGCATGTTAACCCTTCAATGCACCTTGTATCATATAAACACAGCAACATATTTATTACATTTTACTGCATTTTTTTATTAATACTAACATTTAAATACATGTTTAATTTTATTGACCATTTACATTACTGCTTTGCCCGGGGTCCATAATGCTGTTAAGAGAGCCCTGGTCCGTATGGTTCTTCAGAGTTCTTTGTAATTGCCATACCACCATTTTCTCAACAATCTTCTTCAAAACAAAAGGCTGTTTTATTAAGATGAACTTGTATATTATCCATTACAAGTGGATCCAATACTGATTTCTTGAGCAGAAGAAAACCAGTGTTCCAAAGTAGCTGGAACCATTCCATCTCTTAAAGATCCTTAATCATCTTAATCTCTTAAAGATCCTTAATCATTTTAATCAGTCAGTTGAATGATGGGCTAATCCGTTAGTATAGACCTGACCTCATTAAGAACTGTGTGTTATTTGCTAAAATCTACAAAGTAAAAAAAAAAAAACCTTTAACAATATTGTCAAGCCATCATTTCTTCACTTTCTTTCCACTCTAGCTTCCAAGCCAGTATCTAGACAAGTGGTTTTACCCATGAACTGTTCACCCAATATTGCAGTAATGGAATCTTCCAGCCCATCTTTCCTTAAAAATACTTAGAATATTCAAAATGGTATCACTGTTTGGGTAAAAAGGTTGAAAAGTATCCCTCCTTTGTTGCCCTTATTGTCATAAAGTGGATACAACTTTGAACCAATATGCATGTGTAGATGTATTCACTTCTCATTTTCTGCTACCATTTTTCCAGGTATGAGATTTAGTATAAAAATGGCCTTGATCTCACTTGTTGCTGTCATGGGATAGACCTGGACTGGGGGTGCCACATCAATCCTAGTGTTCTTTGATCTCTCAGCAGTTTCCAATACCTTTGACCACAGTATCCTTTTGGATCAATTTTGGGGGTTTAGGATAGCAATAGCAATAGCAATAGCAGTTAGACTTATATACCGCTTCATAGGGCTTTCAGCCCTCTCTAAGCAGTTTACAGAGTAAGCATATTGCCCGCAACAACAATCCGGGTCCTCATTTTACCCACCTCGGAAGGATGGAAGGCTGAGTCAACCCTGAGCCGGTGAGATTTGAACAGCCGAACTGCAGAACTGCAGTCAGCTGAAGTAGCCTGCGGTGCTGCATTTAACCACTGCACCACCTCGGCTCTTCATGGATAAAAGGCATGGTGGCTAGTTTCTATCCATAATGATAAATAGGGGGGAGATTGGCCCCTGGCCTCTCACTTATGGGATGCCACAGTGCTCAAAGCTCTCTCTTTCATATTTATTATCAAACAAAACCATTGGGTGAGCTCATCTGCTGTTCAAGCCTCAATAGACTTATTATACCCAGTTATATATCTATATCTATGAGTAGACAAGTGCTGCAGGCAAAGTCCTAATCCAATGCCTATACACTATGTAGTCTTAGACAAGGAGGCTCCCATCCTCCCATCCATGGGCCAAGGGGCTGTTTTATTTGGGTTCCCAAATAGTGTAGGTGATCCACTGTTGACTTTTAGTGAGTTGTACTTGGATTCATGTCCTGCTTGAAGTTCAGGTGGAAGTGGAGGGCAAGAAATCATTCAAAAGTACATCATGCACCAGTGGTATCCTTTCCTGGATGAGGAGGTTCTTTAAATAATAATGCCATAAGCTTATCATGTTGTGATTACTATTTACATGTACTTAGAGTTGTCCTTGAAGCCATTTGGAAGTTGTATCCAGTCCAGAATGCAGCAAACATAATGGGGGCACCATAATAAGTACATGTGACTCTACAGCTTAGTGAGTTCATCTAGCTACCAGTTGTCACAATTCAAGATCCTGGTTATGAATTTAAAATCCTTCATGGCCCAGACCTTGGCTACCTGAAGGACTATCTTAAGCCATCTCTTCCCAACTGCTCTTACCCACTTTGGGGTTTCTTGATTAAACTGCCTAAATTATTACAATCTTTGTTATCCATAATGCTTTTCCCCTAGAGATTTTAATGGTTTTCAACTTTATGTTGTATAGAAAATCATTAAATATCTGTAGTTCCCCCAAGTCCTCGAAGACACAATGATCGTAGAGCCTTTCCATTTGGTTTTAATAGCTTTATGACTGATATTTTGTTTTCTGGTCAGTGTGCTCCTTTATATGTTGGGCTTTTAATTTAAAGCTACAGAGAGTCATCTAAAATACAGGTGCCCTTGGAATTCAACAAATAAATTTTGTATGCCAATTTCAAAGACTTTATCTTTATTTTATGTATCTATTATTGATTGTGAATCTGATTTTTAACATAAATAATATCTTTCCAGTTGTATCTGTGATTTTGCTGCATCTAAGTATTTTCTGATCAAGTATTTCAGTTTTATCAACATTTAGTAGCCAAGATAGTCTTTTCTATTTTTTTGCCTTCATGGTATTTGTAAATAGTGCTTGTTCTCAGACATCAAAAAGCATTCCTGCTCGTTTTTTTAAAGGGTACCATTCTTAAGCCACCATCTTGTTTTGGTATTATATGATTTCCCTTCAATAACTTTTCCAAAAACGATCATGGAATGTTTTGATTTTCCAATTTTTTAATCTCTAAGCCAATGCCTTTTATAGTTATGTTTAGATTCCATTTATGCAAAGAACCCTTCTGGATTTCTTTAATAGTTTTTTATTGATCTTTATCATAAAGCCCTTTTTAAAATCTAGTCGTCATCATCGTTCCCCCCCCCCCCGCCAAAAAAAAGTCCTTAGTATCTGTTGACATCATTACAAGGATGCAGGAGATTATTTAGTATCATTAATTTCTGGTTTGGTGGTCAAGATTTTCAGTGTACACCTCAGTTGACTATTGTATTAAATTATCAGCTTGATCCATAAGTTGATGGTTGTGATTGTATTTTCACCATGTAGGCTAGACTTTAGGGTTTTTTTTTTAATTGTTTGTAATATTCTAAGTTTTTTTTCTTTTTTTTTCTATTTTGGTTGTGCAAAAATATCTAAAGTTGCCAAGATAACTAAATTGTATGTTATAATTGTATGTTATAATTCAATTTTGATGCCTTTGTTTATTTATTGAATAACTTCTTGGAAGCTAGCAATTTTCCTTTTGCATATTTAGCGAGTACAAATTACATAAAATATGCTTGCCTCATTTTCTTCCTCCTCATTCCAGTCCAAGTCAGATTTGAAGCCTACTTAAAGCAGGGATATTGTGGCCAGGGCATGGATAACACTTTTTGCAAAACTGATAGCTACATCCAGGCAGAATAATGATACCTATTAGAGTTGACAGTATTTCCTATTTCCATAATTCAAGTGGTAATTAGAAGCAGTGTCAATATTGTGTTATAACACATGCATCAGATTTGTGAATTGTTTGTCTCTTCATAAAAGAAAACTGCTGACAGTTTTTGATCATCATAAAAAAAAAGTTGTGGGTGGCTCTGGGTTACACTCCTGTTTTAGCTGCTGGAATCTAGCCATTTAGATACATATTGCACCCTGACACATAAAGTCTCAGCCTGTTTTGAGTATGCATGCCATTCTTCAGCTCTGTGGCAGCACCAGAAATTCCTTTGATGGTAGTTATCATTATTTCAGTCTTATATTGTCAATGAAACCTGCTTTGGCTTTTGTTCTTCTCAGGCAGGAAAGCTGCCAGCTCATAGCAGCTTTATTTTATCTTTAGAGCTAAATAAATCATGCAAGAACTGAACAGGAACTGAAAGAATCTGATTGCTTTATACAGGATTACACAATGTTGTTTTCCTTGCTCTAGAATGACAAACTGACTTCTTAAATGCCAGTGTGGAAAGAAAAGAAAATAGCCACAGCATTTGCAAAAATTAAAGAATCAGTTCAACTCAGGGGTGGGTTTCACGGCGAACCGGTTGGTCGGCAAACCCGGAAGTAAGTAACTTCCGGGAACGGCGAAGGGCCGGCCCGCCCGCCCGCAGTCCTTACCCGGTTTTGACGAGTTCTGCGCTTCCACGCATGCGCAGGACGCATACAGCGCCTGCGCGATCCTCCAGGAGCAGCTGGAGTGTTGCGCAGATGCTAGTACGCATGCGTGCACCACGCACGTGCACGAGGATGCCGCCGGCCCCGTTCCAACCGAACCGGTTGGAACGGGCGAGAAACCCACCCCTGGTTCAACTTATTTTTCACTTTTACAATAGAGCAATACTTTGCCAGAAGGAAAAATACTCATCTTTTTAATGTATCTATTTTAGTGACATAATGAAGATTGGGCGGAATTAAAACATATTACCAAACAGCAAACATTGCTTGTGTTAATAGCTCTATTACAGATCAGCTAAGAATTGCATTTTGCAACTCTAGAATTACAAAAATGTGATATCCCATCAACAGAAACACTATTCAAAACACTGCAGTGGCCAAATACTATCTCTGAATTATAAATGATAGCCTGAAAAAATCCATAATGTTGTACTGAAAGTTGACAACCATAATGAGCATTAGTCTAAAATTAGTTTGGAAAGTAATGGGTCTAGTTTGATGAGGATTCTTTTTAAAGCATCGAGGCTTTAGGCTCATTTTTTTTTTTTTTTTTTAAAAACATCCTGTGAGGTATGTGAAGCATCTGGTCAAACTATCTGATTTAATAGTTTACACGGTAGAGGAGGAGGGAAGAGGGATAAGGCAGGGCCCAGCTCAGGTGCTCCAAGCGGAGGGGGAGGCATCGCTGCCACGGGCGGGGGTGCCGGCAGGAGCTTTGGCGGCTTCACCTCAGCTGCAGCATTGGGCGGCAAATCCAGCAGTGCTGTTGGAGGAGGAGGAGGAGGAGGCAGCAGATATTCCGGTGGCAGTGGGGGCTTTGGGGGTTCACTTTAGCTGCAGCGCCGGGCGCAAGCGGCTAGGAGTTGCTACCCACAAAGGACCTCCCCGGGCTTGCTTTGCTGAAAACTGGGCGACTGGCACTAGTTTGAACAGCCATGGATGGCACAAACTACCGTCAGTCACCCAGTGCTCAACAAAACAAGTCTGAGGAGGTCCTTTGCGGGTGGCCAGTTCTAGCCGCACCTTAGAGGGAACATTGCCGGCGTTCCCGGAAGTTAATTATTTCCGGGTTCACTGACCAACCGGTCCGCAAGGACCAGCAAGGACTGGTAGGAACTCACCCCTGCAATCCCTGCAGCCTGGGACAGCTGATTGGGAGTATTTGGCAGTCCGATCCACCCGCCAATCAGCTGTGCTGAATCAGGCTGCAATAAATGCTGAAGCTGACCTGGCTGATCAGAGTTTGCAGCAGCAATCACATTCAGAAAGCATAGTAACTGATTCAGCAGGATTCATAATAATAATAATATACAATACATTACCAAAAGCAGGTTTTTCAAGGTAGCAGTAAATACAAGCAAAACACAAACAGTTTCACTTCCAGTTCTCGGCTAAGCCAGGCTCCTTCCTGTCTTCTTGTGGCTCACACAGCAAATTTCATAGTCCAAATAGCCCTCATTGGCTGACTTAGTTGCTATGCCTATTCATCGGCTGACCTTGTTACCATGTGTCAGCTGAATAACATGGATGCTGGTAGGCAGAGGCAGAATTTTTTCCTTATTATTTTCTACCACAAATACTAAGGTGCGTCTAATACTCGTGAGTGTGTTATACTCTGAAAAATACACTAATTATAGGATGCAAAGTTGGAGAAGACTGGAGATCAAAAATAATACAGGACATTGACTAAATGTCCTCATGGTCAGCCTTTTTAACAAATGTCATGAAATTTTACCATTATTTTATGAACATAAGTCAAGTCTGAAATGAACATAAGTTCAAGTCTGAAATATATTAACACGGGAGACCAGAGCAGCAAAAAGAAGCTACTCTGAAAAGCTAAAAAAAATCAGTAATCAACAAACCATCCAGCAAATTTGTTGAAAATTCTTTAAAATACCGCTGTTTACAGCAAACCTCCTTCCCATGCAGAATGAAATTGACAACTGGCAGATGATCTGAATTTATTTTATTGTAGATTTGACAGGAAAGCACAACAACAGCCAAGCCCCCTATAACAGACCCCATCCCTTTATGACCCCCCCCCCCTCTCTGGTGATTACAGAAAATGATGTGCATGGACTATTTCACAAACAAAAACCTGGAAAAGCACCAGCCTCAGATAATATAACTCCTTGCTTGAAAGCTTGTGCTGACCAACTGGCCCCCATCTTCACCCGCATCTTTAACAAATCACTAGAGATGTGCTATGTTCCTTCTTGTTTCAAATGTTCTACTATCATTAAAGTGCTAAAGAAACCTTCCATCAAGGAACTAAATGACTACAGACATGTTGCTCTGACATCCACTATGTTATGAAAACCTTTGAAAGGCTAGTGCTAGCCCACCTGAAAACCATCATGGATCTGCTGGGAGGATGAAAATGTCCCTCCAGAGATCGGAAACAGGCTTTTTTCCAGAACTTCCGGGAGGTCTGTTTTTTGCCCTCCCTGAGCATCCGCGCGGGCCCTGTACTTCCTGGCATCCCAAACAGGCTGCATGGAGTCTCCTGGGAGGGAGGGGCAGGATGGGCAGGGCCATCCAGGGGTTGGATTTGCGGGTTCTCTGAACTGGGCAGATTCTTAGCTAGAGGTTTTCCCGAACCTGTGCAAACCTGCAGCAGCCCAGCCCTGGACTTTTCTCTTACATTGTTTGAATTAAACAATAAGAATGGGGATGGTGCAGACAAAGTAAGCTTTCTTTCCAGTGGGAAAAATTATACCCACAAGCAAAAGATTTTTTTTTTAATGTAAATTCCATATCTATCTTAAATGAAGAAAAGAATATTTACATTACCTAACCGTGGTAATGTTGAAGGTTTTGGAAATTTGCATTGCATTTGAACTATTTTGCAAAGTGGTATCAAGTGTTGTTCGCAACTCAAAATGTAGAGAAAATCAATGTTTGGAAGTGCTTATCTGTGAAAAGTTTTAAAAAATATTGACTTGTTCAGATTCATAAACTATTTCCTAATGTTTGCTGAATTTTGCATGTCTTAACTTCAAATAGTAATCTAATGTGATGCTTCAGTGTATCACTTCAAGAGAAAATACTGTAAGACAATTTAAACAAAATCTGTGTCCTTGGCTGCTAATTTTATTTCATAGTAAACTACTCAGTGATGTGAGCATTGAATTACGTATAGCCTAGACATACATTTTCTACCTTATTCTCAATGAACTTTTCAGTTATTCTTGTCAATGGTTGTCTTCTCATAGCTTCACTATTCTGTGGCTTTCTTCATACCATCCATTTTCCTGTAAATATTAGTATTAGTTCCATAGAAATGTGGTGATTTCTCAGCTCATGAAGTATGTATTTCCTTTGGGTACATTGTGAATTTTTTTATATTTAAAATATGTTTTCCTTTAAATTAATCTGATCTTTTAACTAAATCTAACCTTTATTTTTAGCAGTTTATAGACATGTTATTACAACAGTGCTAAACTACTTCATCTTAATGATTAGTTCAGGTGGACAAAAATAGATTCAATTCTGACTGGAATGACATCCTACTGCCACATGTTTCTTTCAAAAGTCACATTCAATCACTGTTTTCCTTCACTGTTTTTTTTTAGCTGTTCACCTTTGGTTGGAGAGAAGACATCCGTCCAGGAGAACCTCTTCACACCCGAAAATTCTGCTTTGATGCAATTTCACACAGTAGTCCTGTCACACTTTATGACTGTCATGGTATGAAAGGCAACCAGCATTGGAGCTATAAGAAGGTTGGTCTTGCTTTGTGATACTTTAAAGGCATGTGGTGATCTAGATAATTATGCAGAGGTTCCAAAGTCAAAGTTAGCAAAATCAACACTGAATTTTTTTGAATTTTTAACAGTTTATTTAAAAAATGCTACT
Source organism: Thamnophis sirtalis (assembly GCF_051295495.1). Lineage (NCBI taxonomy): Eukaryota > Metazoa > Chordata > Lepidosauria > Squamata > Natricidae > Thamnophis > Thamnophis sirtalis. The sequence goes on along the minus strand of NW_028261390.1, from coordinate 51,767,735 downwards.
AGGTGTACAAAGAGCAATAGTGTGGCAATAATTGGACAAAATACATTAGATCTAACTATGTGAAATCAAATCCCAAATACACACTTATACAATTTACCAAAATATATGAATAAATTTACTGCGTGGGTTACATACATTATAATATTTCCAATAATAGCAATAACACTTAGACTTGTATACCACTTCATAGTGCTTTACGCCCTTGTCTAAATGGTTTACAGAATCAGCATATTAACCTCAACAATCTTGGTCCTCATTTTACCAATCTCAGAAGGATAGAAGGCTGAGTCAACCTTGAGCTGGTTAGGATTGAACTCCTGGCAGTAGGCATAGTTATCCTGCAATACTGTGTTCTAACCAGTTAGAATGATTAGCTTTATGGTGAACTTTCATGTTTACTGAAAGTTACACTTCGGCTTATGTGGGCATGGTTTTGGCAATAACATTTAGGATTTTAAAAATCCCTTTTGGCAATGGGATAAAGATGGGGTTAAGGTTAGATTTCCCTGGTGTTTATAGAAAATGTAGTATGTTAACTTAAATATGATTTTGTATGATTAGGAAAAGTCTTAGGTTTAAACAATATTATAGTGGCAACTGTCTTTTTTAATATTATTTTATTATGCAATTTTCTTTGTTATATATAACATTTCCATATTCACATTAGCAGTGTACTGTCTGGGTACAATCTCTTTTAAATATACATAAAAATATTATACACACAATAATTATCACTGTTATTCTCAAAATCTATTCACCATGGTCTTCGCTTATCCTTGTTTAAACATTTTCCATTGTTTAATTAAATTCTCTGTCCAGTTTTGTCTATTACCAAATAATAATATGAGACATTATAAACATCATGTAAACATCACACTTATAACCATTGTCCTCCACGTCTATTAATCATAATGTTTACCTATCCTAATTATTCAATATTCATTATTTAATTACAATTACTTCATCTTTGTTTACATATCCTCCTTGATTTTAAGTTTCTAACTTCTGCTTCTATTTTCTAACCATTAATAAAATATTTCCCAAGTTAAAAAGTAATATTTTCCCCATTTCTAGTTTCTACCTCTATACTAATTTTTAATAGAACAACTCCTACATTAAACAGTATTCTACATCTATCCCTCATCTGTTGCCCATTTACGTATCTCATCTCTTATTGACTTCTTGGCACAACTCCCAAACTCCACCCTTGGGATCTTATAAGAAGATATTTCTTATATCATTCTTGTTTAATCTGAATATCTCCTTCAATCTGTTGGGCCTTCATTAGACCTTTTAATGATTCTTTCCTCACTTCAGGGGTGTCTTTCCATGTATCCTCTTCCATTTTTTGATCTTTTAAACTGTAATTTTCCCTTTCTATCTCATCAGTTTTTACTATCTATTTTTCTTTTTGAATCATTTGTTGTTTTTCCTTCCCTGTCCTTTCCTCTGTTATTTCTATTTTCTTCTCTACTTCCTGGATTTCGTATTCATTATTCAGTGTCATTTGCTCATAATTTTCTGTTCTCACAACTATGTCATGTATCAATTCCTTTATCTCCTTATGATTCCTTGTCATCATTTCCTGCGTACCTTGAAGCATCAATAATATTTCTTTTAGTAATACACTTATCTCCCCCTGTTGTAATGTTTTTCCTTATTTTAGTCAATTAAAATGTTACTCAGTAATCTATCAAGATCCCAATGTCCCAATTATTCATCACACCAAGAAAGCCAATATTAGATCAGTTCACAAAATCACTCCATTAAATAGTGAAGCAACCTTCACTTAGTATCAAAACAAATCCAGGCTGTTTCCCACTCTCACACTGTCTAGCATATTTGTAATCTTCAAGGTTCTAAGAGTTAAAATGTCAGCCTCTGCTTCGCTACTTGCTTTCGGCTGTCATTGAAACGGGGAGGGGGAGGCATCGTATTTGGAAGGGGAAGTCTTAAGTACAGGAGTGATTGTTAAAAGGGAGTTTTGTTCTCACCATCTACTGCGCATGCTGGAGATAGTGAATCTGCCCGCCAAGGCCAACTGTCCGGCATACCAACCTGATGATGCTTTTTGAAGATGGAATCCACATGACACCTGAGGGTTGTGCGGATTGGACTATAGGATGGGGTTACCAGGGGGAAGGAGTTAGGTCACATATTGATATCTATGATTACGCACGCTTTTGCCTCAGATCTTGCTTTGCTTAGCTGCTATCTACTCATAACCAGTAAAAGTACTCTTAATTCTAAAAAAAATGGAGTTAAATGGTTTCTTTCTTGGTTGCTGAGGGAGGCTGGCTTGACATAAATGTTTTCACAGTATGTCTCCAAACACCAAATATAATCAATTTGAAGGTGGTGTATTCCAGCTAATTTGTAGACTAAACAACTTTCACTCTTTCTTCCACTTTTTTCAGCTCTCTGATATCTTCTCTGGCCAGTAGGTATCACTGTTACTCTTTTTCTCTGCTTTTGCTGCGAATAAAATATATCCAAAAATATTTTCCAATAATTTTACAAAGTCCTTTAAAACAAGGTGGCAATAGAAGTACATATAATCCAATATTTTGAAATGAATTAAATTTCTAAAAACTAGTCAATCCAGTCTATCCTTTATCTTTAAGGTTGCTTCTGTCTGCAATTTATTTTCTTTCTCCAAATCTGACAATAGCTCCAAGTCTTAGTCTCTGCTATCCACCTCAATTGAGTCCCACTTTCCAAAGGAGGTGGCAAAAGTTAGAAAGTTTTTACCCAGACCGAGCACACTGTTACAGGATCTTTCCTTTCTTCTCTTCCATTTCAGCTGTCACGGCTCCAATTCAGCCGTAATGACCATCTTCTCTTCCGCCAGTTAAAGGGGATTTCTTTGGGTCAAACAAGGAGATGCACTCTCCTCGTGACCACTGAAGCATCCCCTGTCTTCATCACCCATACAGGGTGACTTTTGCCCTATAGACCCTCCTCGGTGGAAGAATTTAGCAGGATTTTATGGAGCTACCACTTGTCCGCACCACTTTGCCATAATGTTGACTGTCTTCTCTGCAACTTTCTTTTCTTGTAACACTTCATCGTCACTGCCACTGAAAATTCTGTGGCAGTGAGGATGAAGTGATGCATAACCTTAGGTTTCTTTCAAATCTGTTGTTCAATTGAGTTTAGCAGTAGCTTTACTATGAATGTTTTTGGCCAGTGACAGGTGTGAACTATTTCAAGTAAAAAGTTACATTAGCTAGAGGATGAACTTGGGCTTAGGCTTCTTTGAATGGTATTGTTAATTTAGGGTGGTTTTACAGTAGATGCTTGCTTGCTTATTTATTTATGTATATCCCACCTTTATTATGTTTACAAATAACTCAAGATGATAAACATATTCAACACACCCTTCTCCAACTTGTGAGAGTGGCCAGCCCAAAGGCATTCAAGTGGCTTTCATGGCTGAGGCAGAACTAGAAATTATGGTCTTTTGCTTTCTCACCTGCTGCTTTAACCACTAGACCAAACTGGCTTGAATGCTTAGGAAAATTTTTGATTAAAAAAATATTTTGTAAGATTAAGATTAAGATTAAGATTTAGTTTATTTATATGCTGCCCTTCTCCGGGAGGGACTCAGGGCGGCGAACAACTTAAAAGGGGAAAAGGGGATACAAACACAATACACGTAATTAAAATACATGAGAGTCATACAGCCATACAAGTCGAGAGGGGAGGGGAACTCATCAACCCCAGGCCTGCCGGCACAGCCAGGTTTTGACGGCTTTCCGGAAGGCCTGGAGAGAGGTGAGGGTCCGAATCTCCGTGGGGAGTTCATTCCAAAGGGCCGGAGCTGCTGCAGAGAAGGCCCTCCCCCGGGTGGTAGCCAGATGGCATTGGCTGGTAGACGGAACCCGGAGGAGGCCGACCCTGTGTGATCTAACGGGTCTATGGGAGGTAATTGGCAGCAGGCGGTCTCTCAAGTACAGCAAAGTTAAGGTTAGGTTTTATTAGTTCTATGGTTAATTTTATCATAACGGTTAAAAGAAATTTCATATTTTGAAGTAGCATTAGTTTCTTTATATATGATTTGCTTGCTCTATTGTGTAACAAAATGTTGTAGTTAGGATTACACTTATTGAGCTGCATGGTATCAAGGTTAACTTTAGGGAGAGGCTTTGGAATAAGGATTATTGTTACTTTTAGGTTTCTGGTATAATAAACATTCCATCCTTTGAATTAAAAATGCTATCGGCATTTAATTAGGAATAGGTGTACTCGTCCTCCAGATATTCAATGTAATAATTTTAAATTTAGTTATAGTCTTATAGTTTTTCTATTTGAAGGTTGCATGTTTTAGTTTTAAGTCAAATAAAAATAAGTAATTTTAGAGTTCTGTACTGCTTCATTGAAATCTAATGTCACATTTAGTTTGAAGTTCGCTTTAATGGAGACTTATGTTTGAATAAGTTTTGAATAAAATATTTCTCTGGCCGTCAGGATGAAGCCTGGATTAGCATTTGACTTCCTTTAGGCCTGTCAATAATTTGATTTTAAGAATTATTGTTAAGGTGGGTTTTTTGTTTAGTGGTAGATTGTGATTCCTTTGAATTGGGATTACCTGTGTTGGTGATACTCAGTAAAGTAACTTTACTAATGAAAGCAAATTTTTCTCACAGAATAAGCATAAGTACTATTTATCTTCCTTGAAATCTGGCATAAATGCATTTTTCAGATTCCATATTTCCATAATTAACAGCTGATTGTGGTTTTATACATATCCTGCATGAGGAATACATTTGTTCATATGTTTATTTGATTTTTATCCCACCTGTATTTCTTTATTTCAGTTTCAATTTCAATTTCAGTAATGTATAAGATGAAAAATTACAATTCTCTGTGTAGGCAGCTCTGAAAATATTCTTATTCTATGTTACAGACATTAGGAATATATATGAATTTACTATATAGGTCTGGGATGTCAAACTCAATTTCACTGAGGGCCTCATCAGGGCCGTAGTTGACCAGGCAGGCATGGTCTACTGGATGGGTGTGCCAACTAGGTGGGCATGGCCAACTGGGTGAGAGTGGCCAGCGTGATGCCACTCATTTGGTGTAGCTGACTGGGGCCATCCATCACACCCTTCATATAGATCATCTTTTCATGTCTTAAAATTATAATTACCATTTATTTAAATTGCTACAACACTCATTCTTGTATCTAGTAAACACCATGCTTTACAGTTCAGAAGTCCCAGCTGCCATCTGTATTTAAACATTTTTATAAATCCCCCAAATAGATGGCTTTGTGACTGAAATTGTGTATTATCTTTTAATCTTCATATGTACTATTTAACCATAACAAAGCTTTGGAAAACTATGCTTATTTCATTGGAAATGGGCATCCAGTAAGTGACCTTGATTACATTTTTCTTTACAGATCTTAGTGAATGACAGTGGATGGACATGATCTGTAAAATTATAATGCTCCATACTCACTTTTCCCATTTCCCACTTTCTAACATCCATCTTCTTCAAATCATTAAAACTACAAACCTATTCACCCTTACAAAACTTGGTGGTATGAAACTCACGACTGGAATGTCCTGATAGAAGGATATAAACTGTTCAAAAGAAACAGATGTAACAAAAAAAGAAGTGAAATTGCATTATATGTAATTATATCTCTACTGAAATGCACATAACCAAGGATGAAAGTTTCCTAGAATGCACATGGGCTAATATAAAAGGAAAAAAGAATGGCATTGCTTAAATATTAATTTTAAAAGGGGAAAATAACTCAAGAAGCTTGTGAAATTCTGAAAAATATGATTATAAAAGCTTAGTTCAGCACAATGCCACTAAAAAGGAAAAATAAGAAATACAAGAAGAAACCAGCATGTTTGCACAACAAACTCTATGATAAACCAAAAGATGAAAAGGATAAGTATAAAAAATTGGAAGAGGAACACATAAATAAGGCAGACTCCCAGCACACAGCCCGAATCTGCAAAGATGAAGTCAGGAAAGCTAAGGTTCAGAATGAACTAAGACAGGTACCAAATCTCAAAAATATTTTTTTTAAAGTTTCTTTCAACATAGAAAAAAATAAAAAAGTCAAAGAAACGATCAATCCACTAATGGGAGAACATGACAAGGAAGTGACAGGCGGCAGGGAGAAAGCAGAACTGCTTAATTATTTCTTTGCATCTGCCTACACACACACAGACAGACAGACAGACACACACACAAAATAGCCCAACCTACCAAAAACAGAATAGATCAGGAATTCAAATTAAAATAGGCTAGAAAATGGTAGGAGAACATCTGTCAAGATTAGTTCAAATGGCCAGGATTTGATGGGATTACCTCACAGAGTTCTGATGAAGCTGGCAGATGTGATCTTGGAACCACTGAACCATAACTTTCAAAGATCCTGGAACACTGGGGAACTACAGAGGACTGAAAAAGACCTGATGAGGTTCCCATATTTAAAAGGGGGGAAATAAACAGATCTAGTAAATTAGAGACCAATCAGCCTGAAATCAATACCTGGAAAAATTCTAGAAAAGATAACCGAGCAACAGATCTGCTGACACCTCGAATCAAACAAACTTATAACAGAAGCAACATACCAGAGATCGTTTCAAACCAATCTTATTTCATTCTTTGACAAAGTGACTAAATTAGTGGACCAGTGAAATGCTGTGGACATAGTATACTCAGATTTCAAGAAAGCATTTGATAAACTAAATCACAAACTATTCCTTGGCAAGCTAGAAAAATATGGGATAGACAGCACTACTACCAGATAGGTTTATATCTGCCTGAAAAATCATACTCAACATGTAATCCTTAATGGAACTACATCTAAATGGAGTAAAGAAAGCAGTAGGGTATGCCAACGTTCCATTTTAGGTACAGTATTCTTTAATAGCTTCATAAACGATCTAGATGAAGGAACAAAAAGGGAAGTCATCCAATTTGCAAGTGACACTAAGCTGGCAGGAATAGCCAACACCCCAGAAGACAAGCTCAAGTTCCAAAAATATCTTGAGAGAATTGAAGACTGGGCCCTATCAAACAAAATGAAATTCAATGTAGAGAAAAGTAAGGTTTTACACTTAGGCAAGAAAAACAAAATGTACCAATGAGATTAGGTGAAATGTAGCTTAATAGCAGTAACTGCAAGAGGGATCTTGGTGGGGCTTCCGGGGCGGGACCTTGCTGATGGCGGTGGCTTAACGAGCTGCCCCCGGGTTCCTGGCTGCGTTATCTGCCTAAATACCTGGTAGATAAACTCATTCTTCAGGCAAAGAAGATGAGAGAGAGATCCAGCTGGCAAGAGCTTTTCTTTGAAGTTTGCAGCTTTTTTCTTTGCTGCGAATGGAAGGGGGGCTTACCGAAGGCTGAATCACACCTCCGAGCCAGGAACTTCTGCCCTAACCACTACGGCGCAAAGTAAGGAACCCCCGCTTAGGACAATTTTTGATATATCTATTTGAGATTAATACAAGCAGAGTCCGTACCTGAGAACTTTATCTGTCCCCCCCTTTTTTTTCTTTAAAAAAGAAAGAGCTTTCTTTGTGCATCGGGTTTCTAAAAAAAAAAAAAAAGCTCCTAAAATGGCGGATGCCACATTCTTAACTGTCCGACAGAGAGAAAGATCAAAGGAACAGCCAGATGGCATTCTCTGACTAATTAGTTTTGTTTCTCTGAAGACCTACCAAGAATTTTTTTCTTATCAACTTTTAAAAGTTGTAAAAGCCTCCTTGTTAATATAGAGACATTCTAAACAGAGATGAATATGAATTGTTTCATAACAATGCTAATCTTTTGAAACTTGCTTTGTTACAATGCTCTTTTCTGAAACCTTTTGAAAAACTTCTAAGAACAAATAAAGGGGGGACCTAATACTTTCTTCTCTCGCAAGCTACACAACGGGCCAGCAGAGTTTGAATAATTGTTGAATAATTGTTTGAAGAAAAGATTTAGATTTAGATTTTAGATTTTATTTGTGATTTATAGGCCGCCCTTTTCCCTGAGGGGACTCAGGGCGGCTTACAATTCATGGGAGGGGGAGTGCAAGACAAAACATAAGACAATATGTGAATGAAAAAAAAAATAAAGCAATAAAACACAACTTTCATTCAACATTCGGGTGGGGGCGAATTAGAATCTTATCCCCAGGCCTGACGGGATAGCCAGATCTTAAGGGCTGTGCGGAAGGTCTGGACGGTGGTGAGGGTGCGAATCTCCACGGGGAGATCGTTCCAAAGGGTCGGAGCTGCTACTGAGAAGGCTCTCCTCCGCGTAGTCGCCAGTCGGCACTGACTGGCGGATGGAACTCGGAGGAGGCCTAATCTGTGCGATCTAATAGGTCGAAGGGAGGTAATCGGCAGGAGGCGGTCTCTCAAGTACTCAGATCCACTACCATGGAGGGCTTTATGGATGGTAAGTAGCACCTTGAAGCGTACCCGGAGATCAACAGGTAGCCAGCACAGCTCGCGGAGGATAGGTGTTATGTGGGCAAACCGCGGTGCGCCCACAATCACTCGCGCGGCCGCATTCTGGACTAGCTGAAGTTGCCGGATGCTCTTCAAGGGCAGCCCCATGTAGAGCACATTGCAGTATTCCAGCCTAGAGATCACAAGGGCTCGAGTGACTGTTGTGAGGGCCTCCCGGTTCAGGTAGGGTCACAACTGGTGCACCAGGCAAACCTGGGCAAATGCCCCCCTGGTCACAGCCGATAAATGATGGTCAAGAGTCAGCTGTGGGTCCAGGAGGACTCCCAAGTTGCGAACCCTATCTGAGGGGTGTAAAATTTGACCCCCCAGCCTGAGCGATGGAACACTGGCCAAATTATTGGGAGGGAAACACAACAGCCACTCGGTCTTGTCCGGGTTGAGTACCAGTTTGTTAGCTCTCATCCAGTTCTTAACGGCCTCAAGACCCTGGTTCATCACGTCCACCGCTTCATTGAGTTGGCACGGGGCGGACAAGTACAACTGAGTGTCGTCCGCATATTGGTGGTATTTTATCCCGTGCCTCCGAATGATCTCGCCCAGCGGTTTCATGTAGATGTTAAATAGTAGGGGGGATAAGACCGAACCCTGCGGCACCCCATATGTTAGGGGCCTCGGGGACGATCTCTGCCCCCCAACCAACACCGACTGCAACCTGTCCGAGAGGTAGGAGGAGAACCACTGCAAAACAGTGCCTCCCACCCCCACCTCCCGCAGTCGTCGCAGAAGGATACCATGGTCGATGGTATCGAAAGCCGCCGAGAGGTCAAGGAGAACCAGGTTGGACGCATGGCCTCTATCCCTGGCTCTCCAGAGATCATCGGTCAATGCGACCAAAGCGGTTTCTGTGCTGTAACCAGGTCTGAAGCCGGACTGGAAGGGGTCAAGGTAACTAGCTTCCTCCAAGGACCTTTGAAGCTGGAAGGCCACCACCTTATCAACAACCTTCCCAACAAAGGGGAGGTTGGAGACTGGACGGTAATTGTTGAAAACGGCTGGATCCAAGGATGGTTTCTTCAGGAGGGGTCTCACCACTGCCGCTTTAAGTGCGGCGGGGAAGTGCCCCTCCCGAAGGGAGGCGGTAACGACCGCCTGGATCCAGCCTCGTGTCACCTCACTGCTGTTGGCAACCAGCCAGGAGGGACACGGGTCCAGTATACAGGTGGAGGCACTCACAGCTCGTATGGCCTTGTCCACATCCCCAGAGGTAACATCCTGGAACTCAACCCAGAGATGGTCTGCCAAGTTATCCCCTTGTGTCTCAGCTGGATCTGCAAAGGTGGAGTCCAAGTCCGACCGAAACCGAGCAACTTTGTCCGCTAAGAACTGGACATAATCCTCAGCCTTACTCTGCAGGGGGTCCCCCGTATCCCTCCTATTTAGGAGGGAGCGGGTTATCCTAAACAGGGCGGCTGGGCGGGACTCAGCGGACGCAACCAAGGTGGCAATATATGTTCTTTTTGCTGTCCTCAATGCCCTGATATATTCCTTGGTGCATGTTGTCAAAAGTGCTCGGTTCGATTCGGACTTATCGGACCTCCACAGGTGCTCTAGGCGTCTCCTCCGGCGCTTCTTCTCCCGGAGCTCCTCGGTGAACCAAGGAGGCCTCCGGGATCTACCGACCCGGAGGGGCCGTAGTGGCGCAATCCGGTCGAGGGACTCCGATGCCGCCGAGTGCCAGGCAGCAACCAGAGTCTCCGCCGAACTGTGGGCAAGAAATAATGGCACCAAAATCAAAGTCGGGGAGACGTCCTTTTAGGAATACACCTCATGCACTTGGCACAAAACTGCAGCTTTCACCCTCTACGCCCCCTACTGGAGATTTACTAACGAAAGAATTTTTTTTTGAGACTCTTAGAGAATTTAGAGAGGAGATAAAGAAACTTAATGCAGACTTATGTGATAAGCTTGATACTAGGATTGCCAAAACAAAGGACGATATGGTGGGACTTGTAACTGTATTGACAGAATATGTTGCTGGAATGGAAGATAAACTAGAGGTTCTTGAGGAAGCCAACACTAACTTGACATCCAAAATTGAAGTGATGCAACAAAAAGTTGAAAATGCAGAAAAACAAATTGTTATGATACACTACAAACAGATGGAGCTTACATTAAGAGTCAGGGGGCTGCGTGAAAACGAACAGGAGAACTTGAAGCCGATTTTCTCAGCCTTTAATCATCTGGTGGGAAGACCGGGGATCAACTTTGACTGGCAGATCGAAAAAATTTATCGCATTAACTCTTGGGCGGCAAAACAGCGACAACTTCCTCAAGATGTAATTATATATTTTACTACAAGAGAGTCTAGAAACGTGATATTACAAGAGTCTTATAATACCAGGCTACAAATTGGCGGACAGGACTTGATTGTCTTGAAAGAAATACCACCCCAAATGCTAAGAGCCAGGAGAGATTATGCTTTTCTAGTGGAAGAACTCAGAAACCGTCAGATACAGTATAGATGGGATGTGCCATTTGGTATTATAATTACATTTGATAAGCAAATATATCATCTCAACTCTGTATGGGAAGCCCGAGATTTCTATCACAAGACCCTGAAGGTGGGACACCCTGAATCATCTGGATCTGGAGAAAGATTACGAGAAAGACAAGATAAACAGCAAATCACACAACTACCAGACAGAAAGCACCATTTCCTCCTTCCGAAGGGCAAAGGACCAGAGAACAAGGACCTAGCCGTACGACTACCAGACGAATGGGAAAACAAGGCAGATTGCAACAACCTCAATAATCATCGGCCATTGATCAAGGAGTTATGTCTGAACTCTTTACAGAAGAGAAAGAAAATATTTTACTATTTCAAACAGTTCAAGAACGATATAACTTGTCTGCAAGAAATTCATATTAAATTAACTGATCCAAAATATCTGTTCAACCTCGAACTTGGTCAATATTTTGTGACCTCTGCTACACTAAAGAAAAATGGTATAGTTGTATATTTAAGAAAAGACATTAAGGCTGAGTGAACTGAAGCAGATCCCTTTGGAAGATATATCGCATTAGACCTAATTCTAGACGGGAAAAAGACTTGATGGACAACTTTGAATTTTATACAAATCACTAATGATTTATCTTCTAGGGTGAAGAAGACAAAGATTGCGGCGAGGGTTCTCTTGGATCATAACCCAGTCTGGAGAGAATTGGGAAGGGTAGTGCAGGCAAGAAGGTCTTGGAGGTCGAATGGGAGTTTATTTTGATATGAAAAATATATTAATGATTGTTAAAAATTGCTATCTGATTACTTTGTTCTGAATATGAATAAGGGTATATTCAGGGAATTTGTAGGAGATGTAAGTAAAGCATATATGAGAGGAGTACTGATGAATACAAAAAATATATATAGACAGAAACAAGGGTAAAAACGAAAAGAGTTGGAAGAGGATACCAAAAGAAAAATTTGAAATGTATTTAAATTGTGTTATAGAGGAAGGCGGCACAAAGGGGACAAAATTAAGGGTTTAGAAACAGACAGATACTTAGATAAAGAGATAAGGCCCCTAGCTAGAGAAGAGTACAGGCAAAAGCTGAATCAACAAATAACTTCTGGGGAAATCCTGCAGGTAATCAAACAATTAAGATTAGGAACAATGTAAACTGCTTAAAGTTTGTGTAATGGTAAGAAGCTGAGTTCAACGCAGAGATTTTACTGACTTTTTTTCTTCTCTTTCTTTTTTCTTTCCCCCCCCTTTTTTTTCTTTATTATTATTATTTTTTCTTTCCAAACTTTCTTGGTTTTAATACATCTTAGACTGTGTTTGATAAAAAGTTATACCGTGTACGGGCTCTGGGAAGTCAGGAGGGGGGAAGGGAGGGGGAGTCATAGGGGGGAGGGGGGAGGGGGGAAATATAGTATGTGCCAGATTTTAAAGTAACATGATTGCACTTGTATACTGTTGCTTTTTTTAAATTTTAGTATAAAAATAAGAAGCTGAATATATCGATAGATAGTAGAAATACACCGAAGCGAGGAGCAGAGGGAAAGAAGAGGGAGGGGTAGAGAGGGTGGGAGAGAGGATCGGAAGGAGGGTGAGATGGAAGGGAGGGGGAGAAAGGAGTGACAGAGGGGGAGGGGAAGTAGGAGAGGGGAATGTTGGAGGGGAGAAAGGAAAGTTGGAGGGGGGAGTAAGAAAGGGTGTATGGAGGGTTGAAGTGGTATATTGGTTTTGTATTTTGGGGAGTACAAGGATGGCTGTGTTTATTGCCTAATGTTATATGGCCCCAATCATGCACAGTATATATGTGACTGTAAGAAATGAAAATGAAAATAAAACATTTGAAATTAAAAAAAAAAAAGAGGGATCTTGGTGTCCTAGTGGACCATTGCTTAAATATGAGCCAGAAATGTGCTGCAGTCACCAAAAAGCCATTGCATCCTAGGCTGTATTAACAGATGGAAAGTATCAAGATGATGTGAAGTGTTAGTACCGCTTTACAAAACTTTTGTAAGACCACACTTGGAATACTGCATTTAATTTGGGTTATTGCAGTATAAAAAAAATATGTTGAGACTTGGTAAAGAGTGCAGAGAAGAGTGACAATGATGATTAGGGAGCTGGAGGCATATGAAGAATAGTTGTAGGAATTGGGTATGTCTAGTCTAGTGAGAAGAAGGACTAGGGGCAACAGATAGCAATGTTACAATATTTGATAGGTGACCACAAAGAAGAGAGCATCAACCTATTTTTCAAAGCACCAGAAGGCAGGACTAGAAGCAATGGATGGAAACTAATCAAGGAGAGAAGCAACCTAGAACTAGGGAGAAAATTACTAATGGTGAAAATATAGTGGCTCAACTTCAGAAGTTGTGGATCTTCCATCACTGGAGACTTTTAAAAAGAAACTGGACAACCATTTGTCTGAAATAGTATAAGGTCTCCTGCTTGAGCAGGGGGTTGGGCTAGAAGATCTCCAAGGTCCCTTCCAACTCCATTATTCTGTTAAATGTATTGAATTTAGTGATCTTATACTTTTAAATAATCACTCATGGGATTATACAATATAGGTGTGGTTTAGCCCTACTCCTAAATGTGAAGTATAGTCAACTTAATAGATTCTTCAGGAACCATATGATTTTAATTCTTCTCCATACTTCTTGTATGTGTATGAGACACAAATGGATCCATTTCCCTGGATTGTTACATAATATACTCTCTTCTTTTCTCTTATCACCCAGTAGAAGTTGGATAAGGGTTTAAATTTTTTGCTCTGAAAAAGGACTCTGTTGTACAAATCCTTTATGCATCAATATTCTCTTAACGATAATCAAAATAGAGGTGTCTCACAATTATAATCTTATATCTTCAGTATCATTTATTATAATATTGTGAAAGATTTTTTTGAATAGAATGCTCAAGAATTCATGTTGTTAAAAATTACAAGATTCTCGGGACTTCCTGGGGGCGTGGCCTGTTGCCGAGGAGGGCTCAACCGAGCTCCTCTCAGAGATCTGGTCTGTATATCTAAATAAGATCATAGATATCACCCCTTTTTGGCTAAGAAAGGGGCAGGGAGTAGCTCTGTATGCTAGGGTCTATTCGTAATCCACAGCCTTTTTCTTTTTTTTGGCTGTGGACAGAGATTAGATCCAGCAGGAGCGGAGCTTTTATCTCCAGCCAGTTCTTCTCAGCTGCTTTTTTTTTTGGCAGCCCCAGACAGGCTAGCCCCCCCCCCCCCCAGGACAAAGCAAAGTTTTTTCAAGCTAGGATTGATACGGGCGGGTCCCACTCCTGTGAGATTTATGCTTTTATTACTATCTTAAATACCAGCACCATTTGTCTTAGAGACTTCTTTGTCTAAACGGACTTCAAAATGGCGATTTCTCTCCGTGGGTGATTGATAGCGGATGTACTTAGCCGGTTTTACCTTCCTGCAGACCGCTCCTTAACAAAATAAACCCTTTTTCTTTGGAAACAGAGGGGAGCAAAAGCGCTGCTTATTTGTTTATTTATTATGGCACCCAGGTCAAAGAAGCGCCTTGCTACAAATGTGTCTAAAGAATCTAAAGAATTTTTACTGGAACCACAGCCTTTGTCTCCTATGCCCTCTACTTGAGAATTTTTAACACAGGAATATCTCTTTAAAATGTTTAATGATTTTAAACAAGAAATTAAGGAATTTGTATTGGAACTATATGATGATTTAAAGTCTAAAATTAATCAAATGAAGGCGAATACGTTCGCAGCCGTGTCTGCCCTGTCAGATTATTCTGCTGAAATAGAGAATAAATTGGAAAGCTTGGAGAAGGCTAATTTTAATTTGACTACCAATATTCAAATATTACAACAAAAAATTAGAGACACTGAAGAACAGCTTGTGATGATAAATTTTAATAGGAAGGCATTTGCAATAAGAGTTAGAGGATTCCGTGAAAAGGAGCAAGAGAATCTGAAACAGACCTTTGCTGAAGCCTTCAGCCATGCGATGGGAAGCCCGGGACTTAACTTTGATTGGCAGATTCGGAAAATCTATCGCCAGAACTCATTGGTAGCGGAACAGCGACAGCTCCCGAGGGACATAATTATATATTTCTCTACAAAAGAATCTAGAAACGCGATTGTGCAAAAGTTTCATAATAACAGTCTCCGAGTTGATGACCAGGACCTGATTGTCTTCAAAGATATACCTTTCCAGATGTTGAGAGCAAGAAGGGACTACGCCTTTTTAACTAAAGAGCTTAGGAGTCAACAGATTCGATACAGATGGGAGGCCCCTGCTGGCATTACGGTTACATTTGAGAATCAAAGATTTCGTCTTAACTCTGTTTCGGAGGCCCGAGATTTCTATTGTAGGACTTTGAAGGCGGGACTTCCTGACTCACTTGGAAGAGAGGAGAGACAAGCGGAAGGAGAAGGCAAGCGGCAGGCCGCGTGGCTGCAAGATGGAGGGGGTAGCCTTTCCTCCCTCGGAGAAGCAGAAAAACGGAGATCGAGAATTTAGACATTTCAAAATATTTGTCAAAGTTGAGGACTGAATGGGGGTTTGAGACCTCTCTCCGGTAGAAAAAGCGGATTAATTCTTATTAGAAGGGAAAGTTGGGTGAAACTACTTTGAGCTAGATCTTAAACTAATGTCAGCATAAATTTGATAGTGGTAAACATCAGACAAGCAAGGGATGAGGGTAAAATATATGCGGAATGATTTACGTTGTTTAAAGCTTATTAGAAGAGAAAGCCGGTTGGGATTATCTTAAGATAGATGTAAAAAGAATGCGGAATGATTTATGTTGTTTAAATTTTGTTAGAAGGGACTACTTTAAAACAGAAGGTTAACTGACTCTTGCTGAAAGTATTATTTGAATATGTGGAATGATCCATGCTATTTAACTCTTATTAGAAGGGAAAGTTGGTTGAAATTACTTTGAGCTAGATCTTAAACAAATGTCTGCATAAATTTGATAGTGGTAAATATCAGACAAGCAAGGGATGAGGGTAAAATGCATGTGGAATGATTTACGTTATTTAAATCCTATTAGAAGAGAAAGTCGGTTGGGATTATCTTAAGATAGAAACTGATTTTTGTGTAAAGTAATAATTGATCTACGCTGCTTAAACTTTACTAAGAAGGGGAAGCTTGGTTAGATTATTTTGAATTATTGTTTGAAAAGGAGGTTAAGAAAGATTATTTACGCTGTTTAAATTTTATTAGAAGGGAAAGTTTGATTATTTTTCTGTAAAGTAATATTTGAATATGTGGCATGAACCACGTTGCTTAAATTTTATCGGAAGGGATCATTTTTGGTTAGATTGTATATTGATGCCTACACAAATTTGTATAAATGTTTATCTGAATATAAGGTTTAGGAAGAGGAACGGGAGAGTCTACAGAAGGTTGGGGTAAATAACAAAGAAGTAAGAGACGAGAATAAAATATAGATAGAATGACTTATACTATTTAAGCATAGATAAAGATGGGGGGCTGAGATCAACACAAAGAGTGGTTTCTTTTTTTTCTTTTTTCTTTTCTTTCTTCTTTTTTCTTGTTTTTCTTTCTTTTGACATATTACTTTTATTTTTAATCCATACGTATACAAGATATTTTAGACAGAAGGTAGTGCCAGGTGTGGGCCCTGGGAAGTCGGGAGGATTAGGGATGGGGATTTGTGGGGGGGGGGGTGTTAACATAGTCTCAATAAGAACAAGAATGTATTTATATACGGTGGTTCTTTTTTTCTTTTCTCTCTTTTTTCTTTCTTTATATATATATATATATATATATATATATATATATATATTTCCCTTGGTTTATTTTACTTTTATCAGATTAAACAACACTCGAATAAAGGCATACACCAAGGAGGGAGGTAGAGGGAAAGAAGAGGGAGGAGTAAGGAAGTAGTAAGGGGAATGTAAGGAGGGCGTGTGGGGAGTAAGGGGAGAAGGAAGGTTTGAGGGGAAAGGGAAGTAGGAGGGGAGTGTTAGAGGGAGAAAGGAAAGTTGGAGGGGGTAGATGGGGTGTATGGAGGATGGAAGTGTTAGGTGGGGTTGTGAATGATGAGTTGTGTTTCCTTTTTATTTGTTCGTTTTATTTCTTTTTTTTTCTTTTCTTATAGCAAATACCCTGTATATAAGTGATTGCAAATGGAATGTGAAAATGAATAAAATATATTTTAAAAAAAACAATTACAAGATTCTCCTAAGCTATGGCAATATGATTTTAAAAAAATATATTATTCTGTTGGATGGAGAAAGCAGAATAAGTAATTTGAGAGTATAGATTCTCACTGGAGAAGAGGCATGTGGAATTTATAATTAGTGAAGGGATGGGATATATTCCAGGAAGGAAAGAAACAGCAGATGGCAGGTTTCTCCAAGTTCATATTATCTGAAATTTTGACTTGAAATTTTTATCTGAAAATAGAGCCTTGTTAAAATTTTGTGATGGAAAGACTACTGACATTCATGTGTGCTCAGTTATTCAGCCTGTTTACTGTTTATGCTGTAGTCAAAGAAGGTCAGTTTTCATAGTGAACTGATTTCTCATCCAAGCTGAGATGCTATATCTGTAAGGCAGCTAAAAGAAACATACTGGATGTTCAAATTATGCAAGCTTGCCCTATTTCTTTGAAGTCGGGTGCAAAAGTTCCGTTTATGTCAGAGAAGAATCTACTTCATACTGTAATTGAAGTTTCTTGTTCAGAAACACAGACAATTTCTTTCTTGCTTTCTCAAGATGGGGGAAAAATTGATGAAATGAAAGTCTTCATTAGTATCTAATGATCCAGGTGTGACTGTGAACGAGAACACATATCAAAGTGTTTTCCTTTGATTTGAGCCCATTGTATTTTTAATTTGAAACTCAGTAGATACCAGTGAATGGGTCCCTTATAGTGTATGTCAGCAAGCAATGGAAAAAACAGTTGTGATTTACTTTTATTATTTGGGTTTGTAATAGAGCACAAAGTTTCTTCTTTCAAACCAAAAATCTATGTTTCTGACTGAGGAATTTCTTAAACCTGATAAAAAAGAAGTGTTTGGAAATACATAGTGCTAATCCAATAGCAGTGCATCCTGTCAGTTCACACCAACAGACGAACACTCATAAATAGCTATAAATTGTTTTGGTACGAAGCCACAACCATTGAAAACAATAATGTTGAATAAATGACAGTATTTGATCAATTGTTTCAGCACATCTCAGATTATTATTAAAACTTTTCTTACTGCTAATATTTCTTTATTTGTTTCTAGTAGGGATTATATTTTTCTGGAAATTAAACATTATTTCTGGAAGATAATCATTTCTTTTAGACAGAACCTTTTGAATATCTATAGAATTATGGGTAACGCACACAAGCATCCCTTTAAGGTAGGCCATCATTATCCCATGTTACAAGCTGGATACTGAGGTTAGCTGGATAGTAAGTCTTTGATTGGGCTGAAATATGAGCTGGTGAAGTTTGACAATGGACAGTTGCAGATTACACGTACATGTCAAATCCAGCAGCATGTAGTTATGATAAAATGATATATTGAGTCCATTCCATATACGCAGGTTCAAATGTGCAAGAAACTGAAGATACTGTGACTCAGAAGTCAAATATCATTAATTTGTGCATTATATATATACAGCTGTGGGAAAAGTGCTGTACCCTTTACGGTTTATGACATGTTTTGGATAGGCCATTGATTTTATGATATTTTATGCTAACTGCTATGCAAATATTGTTATATTTAAATAAATATTGGTGGTTTTTAAGTGAAAAGCATATGCTTTTTGCAATTTGGTGCTATTTGGATGGGGATTGTGAATTTTCTTGCATGCTTACAATGCATGCTTACAATGACTATGAAAACAGATTAACTGATGCATACCCAGAGGTATACGTGTTGCAATTACTAAGGACGATGCTAGTGTTTTGTTAACCTTTTTATTGTTTATGGCCCACGTTTAGGTAACCAAACATGGTTACTAATATGAAATTGGCCAGCCCTTATTGCTTATCACCAGGCAGCATCACTTCGGCATAGACTGTATAAGCCTTTGCATGTGATCTTTGGTGATAATGTGGTGCCAGGCTGAATAATGGATTCAATCAGCTCCTGGTTGGTCTTCGGATGCTTCTTGCTTATTTCAGAACCAATCTTGGCCCACAAGTTCTCAATTGGGTTCAAATATGGGGTCTGAGCTGGCCAATCCAGGAGTCAAACACCATGCTTCTTCTTCCACTGCTGGACCAACTTGGCTCGATGACAAGAAGCATTGTCATCCTGGAAGTAAAAGTCCTTCCCTACAAGTTGCTGAGCTGAAAGAATGATGGTTTTTTCCAGGACTTCAACATACTGCTTGGAATTCATGATTCCCTGCACAATTTGTATTCGACCAATACCAGAAGCAACGATACAGCCCCAGATCATCACATGCAATGGATGCTTCACAGATAGATTCGGGCAATATGGCCTAAATTCTTCAGCTGGAAATCTTCTGACATACTTATTGCACTGATTCCCAGTCAAGTAGAAATTGCTCTCACCACTGAAGATGACCTTGGCCCACTGCTTGTTGGTCCATTTAGCATACTTCTTGGCCCACACACTTCAACGAGAGCAGTGAGCATTTGTGAGCAAAGGTTTACTTTGAGCCCTGCAGCCTTTGAGCCCTCTGGCAAGCAGTCTGCGATGCACTGTGTTTGTGCACACTTTTACATCACGTTTCATCCCAAATTCTTGTAATCTGAGGTGAGGTGAGCTTCCTGTCAGCCATTGAAATGTATTGCAGAGCCCGATCTTGCCATTTTATCGACTTTCTTGGTTTTTCAGAGCGGAGTCTGTCATCAACTGAACCAGTTATTTGGTATTTTTCAACCACTCTGTCCACTGTGGTGCGATGGCATTTCACTCTCTTTGCTATTTCTGTTCAGGAGTAACCCTCTTCATGAAGCACAATGATGCAATGCCGCTGCTCAGTATTGGTGAAAGCAAAGGCCTTCATCCTTGCCCACAGCCAGAGCCAAATTAAATTTCTCAATGCTTTTCATGCCTATTTATAGTCAGAGAGTATGACAACATTGATTAGTTCATAGATTTAGCCTTTGTGCATCTCACTGCTGATTGGCTACTTTCAATCCTAACATTCTCAAAAATTCAAGTTGTGTTTGTTTTAGCACATAAACTCACTCAAAACCTTAAAAAGACTTTGGTTATATTAATAAAAATTATGCATCTCAATCCGACTACATACATTTTCATCAAAGTACTAATTTTGCATGGTTTCTATGAGTGAAATGTTGATTAAACATGTAAATACAGCTTAAAACTGAAAGCGTGCAGGACTTTTTCACAAAGCTGTACTTGTGTTTATGGATATTTTTTATTCATCCATTCATTTATTTCATTTTTTTGTCCTCCAAAGAGCAAATATGTCTCACAGAGTCTGGCATTTTCCAAGGACCCTGTTCCATCTTTGGTCTTATTGTCAGCAAATATTTCCTGTTATTCAGTCAAATTTAAACCCATTCCTTTTGTCCTGTCTTTTGGAACACCTCTGAACAATTCAGCCCCATTTCCATATGAGTTGTCCAAAGACTGTTATCACAATTCTCAGCAGTGTTTTCTTCTCCAAGTTAAACATACCCAATATATCTCCAAATGTTCTAAGTTTTTCTTTCCAGATATTTTATCGTCTTGATTTCTCAGGAGTGCATTATAGTTGCATTTTGATCCTCAGGAATAGAGGCCACTTGGATAAATGTGCAAGAACTGGCTAGCCCGTCAGGCCTGGGGACAAGGATAGGCGCCCCTCCCGAATGATGAATGTATGTTGCTTGCTATTTTATTATATGTCTCTATGTCAATGTTTGTATTCCCCCTCCCTGATTTTATGTGAGCCGCCCTGAGTCCCCTCAGGGAAAAGGGCGGCCTACAAATATTAATAAAATCTAAAATCTAAAATCTAAAGATGCTTTCCTTATATCCAATACACTTTTTAAAAAATAGGAAATAATAAAACCTGATCACTATCTGCCCTCAAGAGAAAGAAGCCAATGCTAGTGGCTTCATTATGTGATGTAGAGCATTTTCTGGAATGTGCCAGTCTTCTGTGCTAAATGGTTATTTTTAAGTCTAAAGAAATCAATAGACTGGGATGTTGTTTTGGTTTTTTCAAAATAAAGAAGCTTGTCTTTTTTTCATGGACCTTATCTTAGAATTTCTTTTTCTGGCAGCAATTCTAGGTCATTTTTCAAGTGACTTTATATAACAAAAAAATATTATCAGAACTGATCTGCCTTAAGGCATGTGATACCTTTGTTGAAACTAGACTGATAGTTTCCTTAGTCTCTCTATCTCATATATGATATACTACAGTAATAAATATGAACCAGCCAGGCAGTCTTTACAATATGACTAGGAAAACAAATTTATAAATATGTGACAGATGTCTTACTTGGCATTTTATGAAAAGTTAATCATACTTAAGTCCAATTGAAATTAATGCTCTATATTTAGGGGTTTCTTGAGTTCTAGCCACATTGGCATCTGCTATATTTTTATGTAACAAATAATGCTGTCTCTCCAGTTAAAAAAAACCAAAAACCTTTTGCTGAGTACATTTTTCTGTTTGGAAGATATCCCTACAATATGCATGTATCATTGTGATACTTGGATTCAAATTCAAATAACATTATTGTGGCCATTAACAGCAGAAATGAAATAAAATAATTTTCAAATATCTAGAACATCCAAAATAAATAAAGAGGGTGATACTTGGATTTGGCTATTGTAATATTCGCTGTTTTGAGTAGAAGAAGAATAATCTATGAGCGAGAAAGAGAATTGTAATATTCAATAGCGTCTGGATGGCTCACAACAATGATACCACAATAAAATCTAAGAATAAAAGCACTATAAAATATAGAGTTACATTACCATCTAATAGCTGAAAACATAACAGGTTAAAAAGAGCAGCTACCATTCCTTCATCTTATCCTTAAAAGGACAGCATTGGGCTTCAGAGTTTAGTGACTATGGTCTAGACAATAATTTCCTCTTCTTTCCCTCTGCTCCTCACTTCGGTGTATTTCTACTATCCATCGATATATTCAGCTTCTTATTTTTATACTAAAATTTAAAAAAAAAGCAACAGTATACAAGTGCAATCATGTTATTTTAAAAACTGGCACATAATATATTTTCCCCCTCCCCCCCTCCCTCCTATGACCCCACCTCCCTTCCTCCCTCCCGACTTCCCAGAGCCCGTATGCGGTATAGCTTTTTATCAAACACAGTCTAAAATGTATTAAAACCAAGTAAGTTAGGAAAAAATAATAATAAAGAAAAAAAAGGGAAAAGAAAAAAGAAAAAGAAAAAAAGTCAGTAAAATCTCTGCATTGAACTCAGCTTCTTACCATTACACAAACTTAAGCAGTTTACATTGTTCCTAATCTTAATTGATTGATTACCTGCAGGATTTCAAAATGTATTAAAACCAAGTAAGTTAGGAAAAAAAAATAAAGAAAAAAAAGGGGGGGAAGAAAAAAGAAAGAGAAGAAAAAAAGTCAGTAAAATCTCTGCATTGAACTCAGCTTCTTACCATTACACAAACTTAAGCAGTTTACATTGTTCCTAATCTTAATTGATTGATTACCTGCAGGATTTCCCCAGAAGTTATTTGTTGATTCAGCTTTTCCTGTACTCTTCTCTAGCTAGGGATCTTATCTCTTTATCTAAATATCTATCTGTTTCCAAACCCTTAATTTTGTCCCCTTTGTGCCTCCTTCCTCTATTACACAATTTAGATACATTTCAAATTTTTCTTTTAGTTTCCTCTTCCAACTCTTTTCGTTTTTGCCCTTGTTTATGTCTCTGTCTCTGTCTCTCTCTCTCTCTCTCTCTCTCTCTCTCTCTCTCTCTCTCTCTCTCTCTCTCTCTCTCTCTCTCTCTCTCTCTATATATATATATATATATATATATATATATATATATATATATATATATATATATATATATATATATATATATATATATATATATATATATATATATATATATATATATATATATATATATATATATAGTCATCAGTACTCCTCTCATATATGCTTTACTTACATCTCCTACAAATTCCCTGAATATACCCTTATTCATATTCCGAACAAAGTATTCAGATAGCAATTTTTTACAATCATTAATATACTTTTCATATCAAAATAAACTCCCATTCGACCTCCAAGACCTTCTTGCCTGCACTACCCTTCCCAATTCCGTCTAAACTGGGTTATGATCCAAGAGAACCCTCACCGCAATCTTTGTCTTCTTCACCCTATAAAATAAATCATTAGTGATTTGTATAAAATTCAAAGTTGGGGTAGAGAGGGAGGGAGAGAGGACTGGAAGGAGGGTGAGATGGAAGGGAGGGGGAGAAAGGAGTATTAGAGGGGGAGGGGAAGTAGGAGAGGGAATGTTGGAGGGGAGAAAGGAAAGTTGGAGGGGGGAGAAAGAAAGGGTGTATGGAGGGTTGAAGCGCTATATTGGTTTTGTATTTTGGGGAATACAAGGAGGGCTGTGTTTATTGCTCAATGTTATATGGCCCCAATCATGCACAGTATATATGTGACTGTATGAAATGAAAATGAAAAATGAAATAAAACATTTGAAGAGTAGGAATTGCAAAAAAATAATAATAATAATTTTCCCTGGGATCTGGTGGTTACTTTAGTGACTAGTTAATTGTCTTGTATAATGGGTTTGATTATGTTTGGCTTCATACTATTGTATTGCAGTTTCCTGGATAGTGCATCTGTCAGGAAATCCCCCCCCCCGGGAGGTATCTGAGAGTAAATTCAAACCTTTTAAAGTACTGAGCCTATCGTACTTGTTTTGGAAAGAGTTTCCTTGGGGTCTTTAGGGCTTCTAAATTTTTATGATCCGTCCAGACTTCAAAAGGGATCTTACTCCCCTCTAGGAAATGTCTCCAGGTTAAAAGAGCCCATCAAACTGCATAAGCCTCTTTCTCCCAAATAGCCCACCTTTGCTCAGATTCATTCAATTTTTTGGATGTTTTCCTCATTTTTCTGAAGTAAGATGCCTCCTATCGCCACATCGCTAGCATCTGCTTTTATGACAAACAGTTTCTCTGTGTCCAGGTACTTTAGGATTGGTTCTGCCAAAAACAGCCATTTAAGTTTTTCAAATGCTGCTTGGTATTCCATTGTCCAGTTCAAAGGCTGCTTCGGTTTCAGATTTCCTTCCCCCTTAGTTTTTAAGAGTTTGGTGATGGGGAGAGCAATTTGGGCGAAAGCGGGGATAAACTGCCTGTAAAAGTTTGCAAATCCCAGGAAGCTTTGCAACTGTTGGCATGTTCTGGGTGGTTCCCAGTCAAGTACTATTGCACTTTCGAAGGATCCATTTCTATTCCCTGGTGTGAAATGCAGTATCCTAAGTAATCAATTTTTTCTTGGTGGAATTCGCATTTGAAAAGTTTAGCATAAATTTTTGCAGAGCGAAGTTTGTTCAGAACCACCCTGACTAGTTTTACATGTTCTGCCTTGGTCTCAGAATATAATAAAATGCCATCAATATAGACTATGCAGACCTTATATAAATGCTCCTGCAACACTTCATTTATTAATTGCATAAATACTGCAGGGGCCCCTTGTAGCCCAAATGGTAACACTTTGAATTGATAGCATCCAAGAGGGGTGTTAAATGCCATTTTCCATTCATCTCCCTCTTTAATTCTGATACGGTAATAAGCCTCGCTTAAATCCAGCTTTGAAAAAATTCTCCCTTTAGCTAGGTGTGCTAGCATATCCTTCATGAGTGGGAGAGGATATATATTTTTCATACTGATCGAATTCAAATTTTGAAAATCGACACATAGGTGTTTCAAGCCATCTTTTTTCTCTCTAAACAGCACTGGGGCTGCAACTTTTGGCCGAGCTGGTTCAATGAAACCCCTTGCTAGGTTTTTCTCAATGAATGCCCTCAGTTCTTCCAGCTCCCTTGGAGACATGCTATACATCTTGGGTTTAGGGAGTTTGGCTTCGGGTAGAATTTCTATTGCACAGTCAGTGGAGCGGTGGGGGGGGGGGGAAGCTCATCAGATGCTTTTTCACTAAAAACTTCAGCCAAGTCTTTATATTCTTTGGGTATGCCCTGGGTTGGCATAGTGTAAGCAGGCATTGCTGTTTCTAGGTGCTCTGCCCCCTCAGTTTCTTTGTCTGGATTCTCAGCAAAAGTCACGTGCATCTGCACTCTTATGGTGCCTTGCTTCCAATTAATTTTGGGGTTTCATTTTTTCAGCCATGCAAGACCCAGAACTAGTGGCCATTCCATGCCAGGCGCCACTATAAATGTAAGCATTTCCTTGTGGCTATAAATGTAAGCATTTCCTCCGATGCCTATCTGTAGAGGCTCAGTGGCAAATGAAGCTGGCTCCCCGCCTGCTAGTGACCCATCTAGTTGGCAAAAAGCTATGGGGCTTTTCAGCTTCCTTACATTAATCCTCAACTTCCTTACCAGGGTTGAGCTGATCAAACAACGGATGCACCCCGAGTCCACTAAAGCTGAGATTTTCATCCCCCTCTCCCAGTTGGGGATAAACAGTCTAAGGGCAAGGTAAGCAGTTTAATTGGTTTGCTTACCAGTGGTTCAACCTCTGGATCACTTCCAGATGAGTATGGTTCCTTCTGCTGCGAAGCCAGGATTTCCTCCTCAAAGAAGGGAGGAGGTGGAGATTCTACAGTCTCCCTACTCCTCAGGGCCGTCTCCTTTCCATGCTGGCCAGGTTTCCTATGTCCCCCCCTCCATGGATGGTCTGATTTCTTGGCCAGTGCCTGAGATCCTCATTCTGCAGCTCGGTGCCCCTCTTTTCCACACTTGAAACAGGCTAAGGATTTCGAAAAAGGTGTCATTTGTGGTTTAAAAGGTTCTTGTTTCCATTGGGGTGGGGATTTCTTCCACATTTGTCCTGCTCGGTACTGATTTCTGGCCATGTCAATCTCTGCCTTTTCAGTAATGAGATACCACTCATGTAAAGTTACATTCCATCTAGTGGTGGCTCCTTCCAGGTCTAGGGTGAGCACTCGCACTCGGGCTCCTTGGGTTCGAAAATCACAGCCATATTCTTGCAGGTGAGCACGTGTGCCACAAAGAATCCCAATATTTTTGGGTTCCCATCAAATTTTATGCCCATTGAAGGAGTTTTCCTTTCTAACTGCAGGTTTTAGAGTTGGTTAGGAGTGGCTCCCAACCCATGCGCCAACTGGGGGGAGGGTTTTCTGGATTCCTAGCTACTGCTGCTGTGCCGTCAGCTTGATCAGCAGGGACCAGAGGGGGGTTAGTTCCCCTGGCATCATCCCCATTTGCCGCCCTTCCACTGCTTCTCAGTTGCCGGTCTGGCTCCCCCCGGATGTTGAGATTTTCCAAAATTTCCACCACCAACTGGGTTACATGCCTCTTCAGAGGATCCTCTCTCAGCAAGGCTTCATTTAGCTCCTCCTGGCCAGAGGGGGCTTTTAACTCCAATTTCCTCCCTGGTTTTTGGCTACCTCGGGTAAGAGTGAGTCCCCTGGTTCTCCCTTCCCAGCTGTCTTTCACCCCGATTCCAATTGACCAATGGGGCTTTTTAGGGTCCTCCAAGCTTACCTCATTCTCTCTGGCAGCGTTCAAGGAGCAGGTCTCTGGTTGTTTCCATCTCCCTCCAGCAGTCAGTTCGTCCTTGTTCGCTGTTATGCTCAGACATGGTTTGCTGGGTCCCCTCAGTAGAGTAAAAGGTTGTCTCTCCTGGTTGACTACTTTGAAGAGAGATGCTGCTTTATGTAATGGCTCCTCTCCTAACTTGAGAAAGTAAAGACTCTTGAAACGGATTATTTCAAAAGGAACCTTTAATCAATAAGGATGGAAACCATTAGAAGCAAAGCAGCATCTGAAACCCTTTAGGCAATGCAAATGGGATTAAGCTGATAATGACCCCTCCCCTTTGTCCGAATACAGATTCTGTATTCTGAAATACCAATACACAAGTGTGAAGATGTTTCCTTAAGTCTTCTGCCCTGAGAGTCAATAAAACACATGTTCCCATGGCTGTCTCTAGTTAGACATTAAAGTAAGTTATCCCACATGGCTATCATAAACATCCCTCCAGAAATGCTGGGACCTTCAGTCTTCCGGTGATAGGAAACCAGTTGTAAAGTTATAAAACCCAGTTGTTACAGATACACTAGTGATTTAACTCTGAGACCCTCCTCCTCCCAATTGAATGGCAGTGACACTTTTAGGGATCTGAAAGATAATGCATTGTCAAAAGAAAGTGCTATGACAAAAAAAACAATGCTATACAGAAAGAGTCAAAATTCGATTTGACTTTTCAAAATGAATCTGCCTTACCATTTTGGCAATACATCAGCAGTTAGAACTAGAAAATATTGAGTTGGCTTTGGAGTAGTATGGTGGGTAAGAACAGCTTAAAACAAGGGACCCAAATGATTGTCATTATATTGTGGGGTGTGAGTATCTGTCTTCTGAGAGCTGCTGCATGTCACTACAATGTGCATAACTTTTCCTTTTTGAGTACAGTGTCTTTAAGACTATATCTCATTAAAATATTTACTCATCAGATCAGTTACCAATTTGGTTCTGATTTTACAATTTAACCCTTGAATCTCATGTGGAATAGGGAATGGCATTAACAAAACCCAAAATCAGTTTGTTTGTTCATTTACTTATTATGTATTTTCCACATTTATTGGCAGCCATTCTCCATGACATCAGTTAGATTATCAGGAGAAGAACTGCAACAAAAGGAAAGTTAACTACAGTATTATTCTGCTAATCCCATTAGATTTTAGGATTGTCACCTAAATACAGTCTGTGAGTTACCTAGTTTGATTTAAGCCAAGGTGGCGCAGTGGTTAAATGCAGCACTGCAGGCTACTTCAGCTGACTGCAGTTCTGCAGTTCGGCTGTTCAAATCTCACCGGCTCAGGGTTGACTCAGCCTTCCATCCTTCCGAGGTGGGTAAAATGAGGACCCGGATTGTTGTTGGGGGCAATATGCTGACTCTGTAAACCGCTTAGAGAGGGCTGAAAGCCCTATGAAGTGGTATATAAGTCTAACTGCTATTAACATTATAGTCAAGGTTCATGCTATAGCAATTCCTGCAGTGGATATTATAGTGAATGCAGAATTCACTATGCTCATCAATGTGGACATGAGTCCTTTGTCATGCCAGCCACATGACCACAGAGATTTCTTCAGACAGTGCTGGTTCTTCGGCTTTGAAACGGAGATGAGCACTACTCCCTAGCGTCAGAAACAACTAGCACATATGTGCAAGAGGAACTCTTACCTTTACCTTATTACTAAGTTCCCACTATCATGGTGGTTTTGGCAAGCCAGTTCCTACAAGATAGGAGTAAAAAACAAAACAGGACAGAATGTTTAAGTGTGTGGGCTTGATATTAAAATTATTGAAAGCAGGGAAATTATCTTTATAAATATTGGACAATCTTTCCTATTTCACTCATTACCAACATTTGGATCACTGCATGCAGAAATAGATAGGAGATAGATAAACAGACAGACAGACAGACAGACAGATGATAGATAGATAGATAGATAGATACATACATACATACATACATACATACATACATACATACGGACGGACGGACGGACAGACGGACAGACGGACGGATGGACGGACGGATATATCTATCTATCTATCTATCTAGAGAGGGAGGGAGAGGGAGGTTAGATAAGGGGTGGGGAGAAGCAATTATCTTGGCATAAGAGGGAAAAGCAGCTTGTCATTTCTTTTCTTTTGGGATGGTTTCTTCCCAGTGTAGCGTATAGCACTAAATTTCCCTGACATTAACGAAGCTGGATCTCTTTAACTTTCTGGATCTGCTAAAATCAGCTAAGGTCTGCCATCTGCTGAAAGTCATATGTAAAAACAAAATTGTTCTGTTCTATTCTTTCTATTCCATTCTAGACCAATATTTCTTAAACTTGGCAATCTTTAAGATGTATGGACTTCATCTCTCAGAATACCATTCTATTAATTGAGGTTCATACATCTTAAAGATTGCAAAGTTTGAGAAACTCTGCTGAAGACAACATATAATTCATTGAAAATAATTTGGGGAAATATTTTCCAGTATTAAATTACACTGTAGAATTGCTACATAAATCTCAAAGAAACCAGACTTAGATGTTTAAAAGTATGTTCTGGAAATATGTCCATTTCTAATAATCTGGAACTTGGTTGTTCATTAATTGTTTTTATTTTCATCCCACAGGACAAAACTTTATTCCATACTGTGAGTGGCAGCTGCATTGATTGCAATCCAGCAGAAAAGAAGATTTTCATGAATAGATGTGATCCTTTATCTGAAACTCAACAGTGGATTTTTGAGCATATTAATATGACTGTTATAGAAAAAATTATCAGCAAAGAAACCAGCTCTTAACGAGGAACAGAAAACAAACTGCTCTGTATAGATTGAAAACAGCATTTTGGCCAGCATCTGGATTAGAGGAATCAGAAATTAAGTTTTCCTAGAGCCAGGAAATCTGTTCTGAAGATTAAGCAAATGTCAGGGCAGAAGCCAGCCACATATCACTGCAGATGGACAATATCTGAAGAATTTGGCTAAGAACATTACCAGCTGCTGCTGAGGCTTAAACTCTGCTGACAATTCCCTTGCTGGTCAAGGGAGAACTTTATTTAAAATTATGAAATGATTCAAATGCTCAGTGTTAATAAAGTTAAGCAAGAGTTTTAGAGTTTCTCAGGTCAAACCCTGCTATAGTGAGTAGGTACAATTAGTTGTTGTCGTTTATGGGTAACTAATGGAGTGCATGACTGCTATGGGGGATGTTCAAATGGGCATTGAACTAGCAACATGTATGAAATGCTGCCAGAATTGTGAAGGAGATGTCTTCTAATGCCATTTCATTCCCTCAGCAAACGTCTTGAGTCAAGAGGTTATCAAAATAAAGGGTTGCAGCAGAGAATATTGACAGCCTTCTTGTTATGTTTCTTTTCAGTGTTGAATAGGGAATGGGTTTTTTTTAAAAAAAATAGGATTGCATTTTTGAATGAAGCATGAAAATGATTGTTAAAGTTTTGAGACCCCATTTTTTCTTGCAGTTTAACAAATAATAATTTCCGTCAAAGCAATTAAATAAAATGTCCATCATATTAAACAGTGTTACTGAACAATCAACTCAGGTTATTCATACCTAAGCCATCATTTATAAAATAAACCAAAAAGGTTACAGAGAACTCATTTTTCATTGGCAACATGTTGCACATTTTTCTGAAAAAAATTCTTTTTGAAAATCTTCATACTGTGTCTGTCATCTATTAAGAAAATTGTTGTAACTATTTTTAAATTGATAGAAAATGCATTGTGAACCTGTCAAGAAAAGCTATATTGCCTAAAGCTAAGAGATGCTCTTTCACCAATATTAACCAAGTTAATAGAGTTGTAAAAATAACTATTACCCAAAGTAATATATCCAGTCAATTCCAGTTCCAAGAATTGGAATTCCTAGAGGGACATGTGTTAGATGAGTATAGAATAACAGAGTTGGAAGTGACTTTGGAGGTCTTCTAGTCCAAACCCCTGCTCAGGCAGAAAACCCTACACCACTTCAGACAAATGGATATCCAACATCTTCTTAAAACCTTCCAGTGTTGGAGCATTCATAACTACTGGAGACAAGTTGTTCCACTGATTAATTGTTCTAACTGTCAGGAAATCTCTCCTTAGTTCTAAGTTGCTTCTCTCCTTGATTAGTTTCCACCCATTGCTTCTTGTCATACCCTCAAGTGCTTTGGAAAATAGTTTGACTCCCTCTTCTTTGTGGCAGCCCCTGAGATATTGGAACACTGCTGTCATGTCTCCTCTAGTCCTTCTTTTCTTTAAACTAGACATACCCAGTTCCTGCAACCCTTCTTCATATGTTTTAGTCTCCAGTCCCCTAATCATCTTTGTTGCTTTTCTCTGCACTCTTTCTAGAGTTTTGACATCTTTTCTACATCGTGGCAGCCAAAACTGAATGCAGTATTCTAAGTGTGGCCTTGCCAAGGCATTATAAAGCTGTATTAACACTTCATGTGATCTTGATTTTTAATTTTTTGAAATCTCAACTGGATCAAGTGAGAAAAATAATTTAAAACGTTTCTTCTTTGGAAGAAGGATAGTAAAATATACATTTCATTTCATTGCAACTGAGAAAAGAAATTAAAAGGAACTAATAATGTGAATAATACTTTAAGAGATCATAGATATAAACCTAGGAATTTTCAAATTGAAGAGATTGATATATGTAAATTGCAGATCTGGATATCCCCAAAAAACTAGTTGTGGGTGCCTCTTCAACTCTATGTTATGTGTTGCCCAACTTATAAGATATTATATAACAAAAATAGGACATGCTCATATTTTTTTGTAAGAGGTTTATTTCACAAGAGGTGGTTAATTTAGGAAGCAAATTTTCTTCTAAGAGACTTCTTATTTCATGGAATTCAATGAAATTAAGACTTAACTGTCCACAGGACTGGTACGTGCTTCATAAACCTTAGAAGATAAGTATGATATTGTGTTTTTGTGCAGAACCTTAAGAGAGTGGCAGTTTTTAAAAGCAAGTTAAATTCAGATTCAGAAGTTTATTTGTATGCCGCCCTTTTCCCTGGGGGGACTCAGGGCGGCTCACATCCGAAAGGGAAAGGGAAACAGACTTTAACATATACGATGACACATAATTAAAAGAAAACACAACATTCATACCATTCGGGAGGGTGCAATCTTAGCCCCAGGCCTGGCGGGATAGCCAGATTCTAATGGCTGTGCGGAAGGTCTGGAGAGTGGTGAGGGTGCGAATCTCCATGGGGAGATCGTTCCATAGGGTCGGAGCTGCCACCGGGAAGGCCCTCCTCCGCGTGGTCGCCAGTCGGCATTCACCCGCAGATGGAACCCGGAGGAGGCCCAATCGGTGAGATCTAATGGGTCGTGTGGAGGTAATTGGCAGTAGGCGGTCTCTCAAGTACCCAGATCCACTACCATGAAGGGCTTTATGAGTGACAAGTAGCACCTTGAAGCGTATCCGGAGATCGACAGGTAGCCAGTGCAGCTCGCGGAGGATAGGTGTTATGTGGGTGAAGCGAGGTGCACCCACAATCGCTCACGCGGCTGCATTCTGGACTAGCTGAAGTCGCCGAATACTCCTCAAGGGCAGCCCCATGTAGAGCACGTTGCAGTATTCCAGTCTAGAGGTCACAAGGGCACGAGTGACTGTTGTGAGAGCCTCCCGATTCAGGTAGGGGCGCAACTGGTGCACCAGGCGAACCTGGGCAAATGCCCCCCTGGTCACAGCTGATAAATGGTGTTCAAAAGTCAGCTGTGGGTCCAGGAGGACTCCCAAGTTGCGGACCCTGTCTGAGGGGTGTAATGTTTGACCCCCCAGCCTGAGAGATGGAATACCTGCCAAATTGGCGGGAGGGAAACACAACAGCCACTCGGTCTTATCTGGGTTGAGCACGAGTTTGTTGACCCTCATCCAGTCCCTAACGGCTTCTAGTCCCTCGTTCATCACGTCCACCGCTTCATTGAGTTGGCACAGGGCGGACAGATACAACTGAGTATCGTCCGCATATTGATGGTATTTTATCCCGTGCCGCCGAATGATCTCGCCCAGCGGTTTCATGTAGATGTTGAAAAGTAAGGGGGACAGGACCGAACCCTGCGGCACCCCATATGTTAGGGGCCTAGGGGTCGATCTCTGCCCTCCAACTAACACCGACTGCGACCTGTCCGAGAGGTAAGAGGAGAACCACCGCAAAACAGTGCCTCCCACCCCCACCTCCCGCAGTCGTCGCAGAAGGATAC
Organism: Thamnophis sirtalis; assembly: GCF_051295495.1. Classification (NCBI taxonomy): domain Eukaryota; kingdom Metazoa; phylum Chordata; class Lepidosauria; order Squamata; family Natricidae; genus Thamnophis; species Thamnophis sirtalis. The sequence continues at coordinate 51,734,885 of NW_028261390.1, read as the reverse complement.
CATGGTCGATGGTATCGAAAGCCGCTGAGAGGTCAAGGAGAACCAGGATGGAGGCGTGGCCTCCGTCCCTGGCTCTCCAGAGATCATCGGTCAATGCGACCAAAGCGGTTTCTGTGCTGTAGCCAGGCCTGAAGCCGGACTGGAATGGGTCAAGATAGTTAGCTTCCTCCAAGGACCGCTGGAGCTGAAAGGCCACCACCTTCTCAACAACCTTCCCCACAAAGGGGAGGTTGGAGACTGGACGATAATTGTTAAGAACAGCTGGATCCAGAGATGGTTTCTTCAGGAGGGGCCTCACCACCGCCGCTTTGAGTGCGGGGGGGAAGACCCCCTCCCGAAGCGAGGTGGTAACAACCACCTGGATCCAGCCCCGTATCACCTCCCTGCTGTTAGCAACCAGCCAGGAGGGGCACGGGTCCAGTACACAAGTGGAGGCACTCACAGCTCTCATGGCCTTGTCCACGTCCCCTGGGGCAACATCCTGAAACTCAACCCAGCGGTGGTCAACCAGATTATCCCCCTGTGCCTTGACTGGATCTGCAGAATCGGAGTCCAACTCCGACCGAAACCGAGCAACTTTGTCCGCTAAGAACTGGACATATTCCTCAGCCCTACCCTGCAGGGGATCCCCCGTATCCCTCCTATTTAGGAGGGAACGGGTTATCCTAAACAGGGCGGTTGGGCGGGACTCAGCGGAGGCGATCAAGGTGGCAATGTAAGATCTTTTTGCCGTCCTAATTGCGCTGATGTACTCCTTGATGCACGATGTTAAAAGTGCTCGGTTCGATTCGAATCTGTTGGATCTCCACAAGTGCTCTAGGCGTCTCTTCCGGCGCTTCCTCTCCCGGAGTTCCGCGGTGAACCAAGGGGGTCTCCTGGATCCACTGCCTCGGAATGGCCGTAGTGGCGCAATCCGGTCAAGAGACTCCGACACTGCCGAGTTCCAGGCAGCAACCAGAGTCTCCACCGGACTGTGGGCGAGAGTATCAGGAATAACCCCAAGCTCCGTCTGGAACCTCAAGGGGTCCATAAATCACCTGGGGCGGAACCACCTGGTCGGTTCCTCCTCCCTACAGTGGAGGTTTGGCCTCCGAAAGTCAAGCCTCAGTAGGCAATGGTCTGACCACGACAGGGGTATGATCTCACTACCCCTCAGACCAAGATCACAAGTCCACTGCTCCGAGAGGAATACGAATGTTGTCAAACTTTCCAGCAGTGGATCAGAGAGGATATATGAAATGTAAGAAGGAACTATGGCTGTACATAAGACCTATATCCATAGTAACTGAGAAACAGTCAGATTAAACCCGAGGATGAAGAGCAATTTTTTATTTGCTTATACACAATAGACATAATTTTGCCAGACTAAATCCTTACTGCACTCACCCTAACAGATATAAACAGCAACGTTCTATAAAGCAGTTGTCCTTACTTTCTTCTTCTGTTTCCTATCTAGCTAAGGGCTCTTGCCTGTTCCTCTCTCTGTGTTCTCTTCATCCTGGGAAACTGCTGGTTCGCTGAAGTCCGTTGTACCAGCTCCCCATCTCTTACAAAAACAGCTAGTCACCTAATATTTCAATTTAATGAAGAGGAAGCTTCTCTCACAGTTTGAAATACACAAATTACACATTGCATTGCAGATTGAAGAAGATGTGGAAAAACAACTGGGTGTGTAGCAAACACCTGAATTTGGAACATCATTGCCAATCTTTCCGTTACAGAGCACAGCAACTGACTGAAGCATAAAACTACCTACGGCCAACCCTTGAGACCAGTTTGACAGTGAAGTACCATCAGATAGTATGCTAGAAGATGTTAGTAGAGTCCTCATGACAATCCCTCCAACCGCCATAACTCAAACGAATGCACTGGTATATACTATAACTTTGGTGGTACTGGAAATGCTTGGCTACACATCAAGAAGAAAAACAGTACATCAGCCCTCAGAAAATGATGTTGGAGGCTAATATTAAGGCAACTGGGAAAGAAGTTAGTCAGCAAGTGAAACTATAAAAAAGGGTGGGGATTAAGGATAAGATTGGCTTCTGAAAAAACACAGGGGCTTGACTCCATCTGAAGCTTGATAAACAACTAAACAAAGGCTGGCTACCAGACAAAGGAGATACACTAGGGAAGCAGAGACCAAGAAAATAAATGCCCTTTTATTTGGGCATATTTGGAATCATCCAAGGTGTAATCCCAATTGCAGTGCAATAACATAGTAATAGCAGAGCCACAAACAGTAAAAATTGAACACTACTGGAAGAACATATGGGACAAAGGGAAGACACAACCCCAGTGTAAAAAAGCTGCAGGACCTGGGACCAAATCACAGCTTCCTCCCAGAATAGGAACCAGGTACTATCACAGTAATAATCATCTAAGAAGGGCTGAAAAACATGAAGAGCTAGACCATAATCTCATATCAAACTGGTTTCCTTAATGTTAAAAAGTTGAATTATATTTTAAGACACTTTTTTCAGCTTGGATTCTTGAACAGTAAATAGTAATTCATGTGCATCAGTGTGTGCAAAAATTATTTTAAAAGCTGTACAGTACACTAACTGTTCTTAATAGCAAAGTGAGCCTCTCTTTAAAAAAAAGATAAGCACAGATAAAAGTGTAATTGATTCTTCTAACAACCTAAGGCTTAACAGTGTGTTCAGTCAGATGACAACAATGTAATAGCTGTCTTATATGGTGAAACAATATCTCCTTGTAATAAACACCAACTGCAGTTGATGTGATATTTATTGGCAGTCTTACAAGTAAGTAAGAAGGACAAAGAATACATCTTTGTTTATTGCTAGTAGTCCATTTGGTGATGGGGGACCCAGACAAGTATTTGGGGTTCTTTATTCTTCTTGTTCCTGTCAATTTAAATCTGTTTATCTCAATAACTAAGTTAATCTTGTCCCAGTTTTAAAGATAAGTAACTCCTATAATGGCTACAGTAAAGGGTGATATTTTTAACCAGCAAGGTAAGAACTAAGTACTGTAACACCTCAAGTTGCTTGGCAAAAGTTCCTAGTAGCTTATTATTTTGACTAGTTTATGGGAGGATGAGGAAGGAGACCGAGATATTCTACAATTGTATAATCCTAATTTCATTTTATGGTAAAAAAAAAAAAATGTTGGCCATTAAAATTTCTTCCCAAAGACCAGTCCAGAACCACTTGTCTGGAAATGGTGCTTCCGTACAGATGAGGAAGTACAGTATATTCTAAAATATTTTGTAGAAAAAAAATACATTTTTACAAAAATCTCAATTTATCTCAAGAAAGAATGAGAGATGTTTTCAATTATTATTTTTTAATAGCAGTAAAGCTGAAATATCCCAATATAATATACTACTTTATTCACTTTCTGGTCAGTAAAATAACCCTCTAAAATTCAAATTCCTAACTTTAGCCAAGTGAGGAACTGGGCTATAGGAAAAAAATGATTATAACAGCAATTTCAGTTATGCAATTATTCTGTGTTGCAGCACTGCGAAAGAAAATTTAGCAAAAATATCAAACAAATCAAAACATATTCCAATTCCTCCAAGTGTCCATGTTACTGACAGGATAAATTTGAAGCTGCTTTTTAAGGTTTCCTCTATCATTTAGGCTTATACAGTACTCTCTGGATAGTTTACAATGTATAAGTAATATTTGCATATTGCCTCCAACAATCTGGGTCCTCATTTTATTTAGCTCAGAAGGATGGAAGGATGGGTCAACTTTGAGCTGCTCAAAATTGAACTCTTGGCAGTGGGCAAGATTTAGCATTCTAACCACTGTACCACCCTGGCTCCTATACTTCCTATAGGAGTTATATCCACAAATCAGTGGTGGGTTGCAGGAGATACGCCCCGGTACATGTGTACCGAAGCCTGTCCGGAGCACCGGGTACTGTTTCGGTACGGTGGTCCGGAGGGCCCACCCACCTGCCTGTGCTTCTTATCTGTCCTTTAAAGTCTTTGGCGCTTCCACGCACATGCATGGCGTGTACAGTGCCTGCATGACACTCCGCCAACCAGCTGGAGCATTGTGGAGGCTTGAGGAGGCGTCACTGGAAGGTAAGATGCATGCACGCACTGCACACGCCCTGCACACATTCATGTGGAGGACACCGGGCCCCATTGCAACCGTACCGGTTACAATGGGATCCAGAACCCACCACTGCTACAAATGTAGAGTCCTTTCGAAAAACAGCATAACTGATTTCCTCTGTTGAGGCATCAAACAGTCAATAATGATCTTAATACAGCCTCTTGTAGAAGACCCAGCAAGGTTACTTGCAATCCCAAAAATATAATTCTGCAATCTTCTGCCTAAATATGTTATTCATCTGATACAAAATCTCCCTGTTAGAGTGGGACTCTTGGGTTTAATTTGTGGCCACATTTAGATTAATTTTAAATTATAGTTTTAGATTATACAATTGAATCTGTTAGTGTTCCTTACCTTAGTGTTCTGAACCCCCCTGTGAATAAACAGAAGCAGCTGCCTAAGATAAGGGTAAGTTCGTTCTCTCTCTCTCTTCTCTCTCTCTCTCTCTCTCTCTCTCTCTCTCTCTCTCTCTCTCTCTCTCTCTCTCTCTCTAACACACACACACACACACACACACACACACACACACACACCAGTGGTGGGTTCGGATCCCGTTGCAATCAGTACAGTTGCAACAAGACCTGGCATCCTTCACATGAAAATGATATGTTTTTGAAATGATTGGTCTCAATAGTTAATCTATTTTAGTGTTAATAAAATTTTAAACTCAAAGGATAGATGGTATAGAAGTGTTTAGCAAACAGTGCACGGATGTGTCTTACCTTCCAGCGATGCCTCTGCAAGCCTCCACAATGCTCCAGCTGCTCGGCTGAGCGTGCGCGGAAGCGCCAAAGGCTTTAAAGGACAGGTAAGGAGTGAAGGCGGGTGGGTGGGCCTTCCGGAGCACTGTACCGGAATAGTACCTGGTGCTCAGGCTTCAGGGCAGGCTCCAGTATGGGCAGGCTCCAGTACGCCCATACTGGGGCATACCCCCTGAAACCATCACTCTCTCTCACACACACACACACACACACAAACACATACACACACTGGACAATTTTCACTCAGTCTCCCATCTTCTCTTCCTGGGGAAAGTGGTGGAAAAGGTAGTTGCTCAGCACTTCCAGGAGATCCTGAATGAAATGGATTTCCTGCATCCCTTTCAGTCAGTATTCAGGCCTGGCAATGTGGCAAAGAAAGCTTTTCTTGCACTCATGGATGATCTTTGGCAGGATTGGAGTAATGCAACAATTCTCTCTCTCTCTTTGACCTCTCAGGGACTTTCAGTACTATCTACCATGATATCCTTTTGGGCCATCTACATGAGTTGGGGCTGGGCAACAGAGTTTTTGTACAGTTTTGCTCAGTATTCTATCCTCTCTTGTTTAATATCTACATGAAGCTGTTGGGTGAGATTGTCCATCACCATGGGTTGAGATAAAATAATATGCTGATGATGCTCAGTTCTTCATCTCTACACATGGTGACCCAAGTGATTCTGTCTCTATGTTCTCTTACAGCTGTAGAGATGTATGGATGAGAAACAAAAGACAATGGACCCTGGCAAGGCTGAATGGTTTGGGGCATATCAATTCTCAGGATGTGAGTGTTTGTGAACCTTAATTCTGGACAGGATTCCACTAATCCATTCAGACACAGTTCACAACCTAGGGTTCTCCTGAACCTATGTCTCCTGCTTGAACGACAGGTGGCAGTCATGACCACCAGGAAACTTTTTCACAGCTCCTGTTTATGCAGCAATTGTGACCTTCCCTGGATCATGACACCTGTGCTCAATTATTCAAGTCCTGATCATTTCACACTACTGTTGGATTACTGCAAGGCGCTCTATATGGGACTACCTTTGAAGTCACATGGTAGCTTCACCTGGTGCAAAGTGCAGCAGTGAGAGCAGTCCTTGGACCCCCTATTACACTTCTGCTGTGTGAATTTCACTGGCTACTGGTCTGTTCAATGTGTTGGTTATTATCTTTAAAGCCATAATGGCAGAAATCCCTGCTATCTGATGAATTACCCTGCCCTACTAGGACAAGCCTGTCCTACTTGTGTCAACAGAAAGAGCCTATTTCAGATCCCATTGGTAAAAATCTAGCAAATAGGCTTAAATGTAAATATGCAAAACCTTAAACAAATCATGATTATTACCCTAAAAATAACATAATCCAAAGATTAGAATATTAGCCAATAGCTTTTATATCTGTGCTTCAAAAAGCAGTATGAGCACTATATGGCAACAAAGCTGTGGAATTAGCCTAGAGAACATTTCTTTACTAAATTTAGTTAAAGACATTGTAGGATAAGAAGTCTGTTAGTCTATAATATCCAAATATCTGAGAAAGTCTACAAGTCACTTTTCACCCTAAGACATTTCATTAAAGGCAAACACTTTAATGAGATGCAGTTTCATTTCATCAGATACCAGGGAGTGACTGAAACGATGTAGGATTTACTTGATAAAGTACTTGTAACTTGTTTCAATTTAAATCCTACATCAATGCTACCAGAATCTTCTTGACTTTAAGGTATAATTTAAATCATTCTTAGTGCTACCTACTCATACCTGGATGTTGATAGTTCAGAGGAGGGAAACACATCGTATATTGCCTTAGATATAAATAAAATACTAAATATCAAACTTTGGCATGAAGAATAAACATATTCTTCTTCTTTTTGGTTTACTATGTTAATATTTTCAGCTATATATAGTATATAGGAAAATGAATATGACCGTTCCTGCACAGTTCATAAGATTTGATATTACTAAACACTTCTGTATACCATATATTCTTTGAGTTTAAAATTTTATTAACACTAAAATAGACTAACTATTCAGACTAATCATTTCAAAAATATATCATTTTCTTCTCACTGTGCTGTAACTGGCATTCCTGCTTTTTATTGCAAAATTTGCCTTTTCTCTTCTCCTGTACTATTTCTGTTCCTAATTCAATGTATACTGAGAGTTGAATTCCCTACAGCCACCTAGATACATGCCATTTACATAGTATATGCAATGACATATTCTTGACAATACTATACATCAGCAAAAAAGTCCATAGATCTGTCTTTCTCATTTGGTCATGTGTATAACAATTGTCTCCATCATTCATTCATTCATTCATTCATTCATTCATTCATTCATTCATTCAATCAATTCATTCATTCTCTCTCTCTCTCTCTCTCTCTCTCTCTCTCTCTCTCTCTCTCTCTCTCTCTCTCTCTCTCGTAATTGCCTTGCTCTATGCGTATATGTAAATGTATTATACCTCTCCATATGCATGTACACACAGAAACACCATTCCCCCCTCCCCTGAAAAGTCCTTTGGAATTCATGCAGTGAGTTATGTCTCCAAGACTGGGATTGTGTGTGTGTGTGTGTGTGAGAGAGAGAGAGAGAGAGAGAGAGGGAGGGAGGGAGGGAGGGAGGGAGGGAGGGGGAGAGAGAGAGAGAGAGAGAGAGAGAGAGAGAGAGAGAGAGAGAGAGAGAGAGAGAGAGAGAGAGAGAGAGAGAGAGAGAGAGAGAGAGAGAGAGAGAGAGAGAGAGAGAGAGAGAGAATTAGAATAGAATAGAGCTGGAAGGGATCTGGCAGGTCTTCTAGTCCAGCCCCCTACTCAAACAGGAGAATCTATACAACCTCAGATAAGTGACTGTCTAATCTCTTCTTTAAAATCTCTAGTTAAGGAGCATCCACGATTTCTGAAGGCAAGTTGTTCCACTAGTTAATTGTCCTTACTGACATTTCTTCTTGATTCCAGGTTGCTTCTATCTCTGATCAGTTTCCAACCATTATTTCTTGCCCTGTCCTCTGGTACCCCCTTCTTCTTTGTGGCAGATCCTCGAATACTGAAATACTGCTATCATGTCACCCCTAATTCTTCTTTACTTTAGACTAGCCAGACCCAAAATCTGCAGCTGTTTTTCATATGGGTTAGACTACAGATCTTTGATCATCTTAGTTGCTTTTCTCTGAACTTTTTCCAAAGTCTCAACATCTTTTTTGTAGTATGGTGACCAAAATTGCTTGCAGTATTACAGGTGTGGTCTTACTATGGTTTTATAAAGCAGCATTAATGCTTCATGTGATCTTGATTATATGCCACAGTTTATACAACCTAGGATTGTATTAGCTTTTTTGGCTGCTGCTGCACATTACTGGCTCATATTCAAATGATCATCCACTAGGACTCCAAGGTTCCTCTCACAGTTATTGTTTTTGAGCCACATCTCACCTAATCTCTACTTATATCTTTGATTTTTCCTGCCTAAGTGTAATGCTTTTTTTCATCCACATTAAAATTCATTTTGTTGGATAGGACCCATTGTTCAGGTTTGTCAAGATCTTTTTGGATCCTGAGTTTGTCTTCTGGGATGTTGGCTATTCCTGCCAGTTTAGTAGCACCTGCTAATTTGATGAGTTCCCCTTCTATTCCCTCATCTAAATCATTTATAAAGATATTGCAGAGTACTGAGCCTTGTGGTACCCCACTGCTTACTTCTTTTCATGTGGATGTAGTATCATTAAGGACTACACATTGAGAATGGTTTGTCAGCCAGCTACAAATCCATCTGGTGGTAATGCTGTCTATTCCACATTTTTCTAGCTTACCAAGAAGTAGATTGTGGTCTACTTTGTCAAACGCCTTACTGAAATCTAAGTATACTATGTCCACAGTATTTTGCTGGTCTACTAATTTAGTGTGTAAGAATGAAATAATTTTGGTTTGGCATGATCTGTTTTTAACAAACCTGTGCTGGTTACTAGTTAAAACTTTATTTGATTCTACTTGTTTGCCGATCTGTATTTGATCAACTTTTCCAGGATCTTCCCAGGTATTGATGTTACACTGATTGGTGCTGGGTCTGTTTCCCCCCCCCCCCTTTCTGGAAGATGGGAACCACATCAGCTCTTTTCCAATCCTCAAGTACTTCCCCTGTGCTCTAGGATTTTTAAAAGATATGATACAATGGTTCTGAGATAACATCTGCCAGTTCCTTTAGAACTCTGGGATGTAATCTGTCAGGTCCTGGTGATTTATATTCAACAAGGTCAGAAAGGTGTTCGCTTATCTTTTTCTTGCTTATTTTTTTAATATTTATTTTTATTACACATTTTTTCTTTACATATCTTCATCATATATTTAACAGATCTGTGGCATTGTTGGTTATTTTTATTTTTATTTCTGGTTTGTATTTTACAGTAGCTTTTTTGGTTCATTGGGCTATAATTTCTTTTTGCATGAAGACTGATGCAAAGAACAAGTTAAGCAGCTCTGCTTTCTTCCTACTGCCTGTTACTTCCTTGCCATCTACTCTCTTTCTTGGATCGAATGTTTCCTTGACTTTTTTCTTGTTATTTATATATTTGAAGAAACTTTTTTATTATCTTTGATTTTTGTAGCAAGCCTTAGTTCAGTGTTTCTCAACCTTGGCAACTTGAAGCATTCGCTGGCTGGGGAATTCTGGGAGTTGAAGTCCGGACATCTTCAAGTTGCTTTTACTCCTAATTATATTTAATAGAGGGTATAACAAATGAATACATGACAAATAAAAAGTGGTGCGATGGCTCAGTGGTTAAAAAGGCTGAGCTTGTTAGCGCAATGGGTGAGCTCCCTTTTGTTGTCCTATCCACCTAGCATTTTGAAAGCATGTAAAGTGTGTCTAGACAAATATAAACCACTTCAGTGGGAAGGTAACAGCATTCCATGTGCCTTTGGCATATAGTCATGCTGACCACGTGAATGACACTGTTGGCTCCCTCGACCAAAAGACAGAGATTAGCTCCATGCTCTAAAGTCAGATAACACTGAACAGGGAAATCTTAACCTTTATTTTTTACAACAAATGAATAAATCTTGAACAATAAAGTCCTTTACACACTATGTACAAAGATATATGGGTTAAGTCTATGGGCTGGTTGCAATCACTGAATGATGATTTGTAGCTGCTTAGGAAGAAATAGAAGTCTCAATACATGTGGAGGTGGCATTATTTAAAAGTTATATGTCCTTTAGTTACCATACTGGCCTTGTTCCCATAACATATTTAACTGGGTCAGTCAGAACTATTAATAATTTGAGTAGACATCAATAATTGGTAGACCCAATCAATTAATCAGCAACGTTAGCTCAAATTAGTCCACAAGTTCATTCTATCTACCCTGTGGCTTTGTCATAAGACCATCAAAAGCCAGTTAAAACTACCTAAAACCAGATTTTGTTTGTCTACATCAAGAAAAGGAACAGCTGAACATCCAAGACTTTTCATTTTGGAGTTTACTGCAAAATCCTACCAAGGTTTGGGTAATCTGCAGCAACTAACTCATACCTACTACCACTTTAATAGGGAAAGGCACAGTGATATAATTAATTATTTTCAGTTCGTCTCTTGTAGAAATATTGTAAGATGTTACAGAGTTCTTATAGAAATTTAGAGTTCCTAATTTTTCTAGATTATGATATCTGACCCAGCTATGTAACCATGTGCCAGAACCATTTGATGACTATTAGGATTAAGTATGTTGTGAAATAAAGCCAATGATTTTTGTTGTCTGGCAAAGATCAGCAGAAAGAATTATATATTATGCTAAGTGGTTTCAACCATTGTGGCTTATTCGGTAAGCCATGATAAAATAAGCTATGGTGCTAGTGATGCATGAAATCAGCCATAATGTTAAGATACTTGGAAGAACAAGCTATGATTGTACAAAGCCCAATAGCTTGTGTTACAAGCTGATCCTAAAGTAGCCTTTGCCACTCAAGATAATTACTCTCCTGTCTTTGGGTTCTATGGTAGCCTTTCATGGGTTCTGAAAGAAAATGCTGCAAATATTAATTTTACCTTGCTCATCCTCTTGTGCTCTTCATTATTGACTTTAACTAGAGTAATTTGGTATCATTTTTATCAATGCTTCTTTATAGCACATTTTTTTTCCTTGAGCTTCAATTAAATTAGCATCGCTTATCAATAGCTTTAGATGTATAGGTGAAAATCCCCATTAAAATAGCATACTATATGTATGCTATTCTAAACACTAAAAAACAAGCCGGAATCATACTCTAACTAAATATATCAGCAAGTCATGACAAGTGATTATCAAGTCGACAGCTATTTAATCATTCCAATTATTCAACTCCATGAGTCTAATTCATTATAGGCAGTTCAATTTTGTTTGTTTTGATTAATATAAAACGGTCTGCTTTAGCATTTCATCTAACAAAGCCTAGCAGATAAATATGTATCAGTATACAAATAACCTGGAAGAATTATGATTACTAAACTTTCTTTCATAAATGAGCAAGTAGAAATACTTATCAGTTACTAAAATAATAATAATCTAGTTAAGGATGTGTTCTATCTAGAACAATTTTCTATATTTTTTTAGATAAATAGCAACACCTAAAGCAAACCCTATAAGAATTACAAAAACATTTTTCTTCGTTATTTGGAATTAAAAACCTGAAGAAACCAACTATACAAACATTGAATGAAAGAGATCCTAGATACAGAATTACCTTTTGATAAACTACTATAAATGGTAAAACAATATTTCTAAGAGAAGTTGAGGAATTTCTAGGCTGCATTAACAGAAGGATAAAACCAAGATCACATAAAGTGTTAATACCACTTTATAATCCAGTGGTGGGTTCCAGTACGGGCGTACCAGTGCCTGCCGGGAGCACTGGGTACCGTTCCAGTATGATGCTCTGGAGGGCCCACCCACTTGCCCTCGTTCCTTATCTGTATTTGAAGGAAACGGGCCATCTGCACACGAGCAACTGGAGCATTGCGGAGGCATTGCAGGAGGTAAGGACGCATGCATGCACTGCCCGTATGTGTGTGCGCACTGCGTGCATTCATATGGTGGCCATCGGGCCCCATTGCACCATACCGGTTGCAGCGGGATCCAGAATCCACCACTGTTACAATCCCTTGGTAAGACTACACTTGGAATACTGCATCCAGTTTTGGTCTCCACAAGGTAAAAAAGATGTTGAGATTCTAGAAAGAGTGCAGAGAAGAGCAGCAAAGATGATTAGGGGACTAGATACTAAAACATATAAAGAATGGTTGCTGGAATTGGGTATGTCTAGTTTAATGAAAAGAAGGACTTGGGGAGACATGATAGCAGGGTTCTAATATCTCAGGGGCTGCCACAAAGAAAAGTGGGTCAATCTATTCTCCAGAGCACCTAAGGGCAGGTCAAGAAGCAATGGATGGAAACTAATCATGAGTAATTTTTTCATCTGTACTCCCAACGACAGATCATCCAAAAAGAGAACAAAGGATTCTAGAAGTGAACCACTGGCTAAAGGGTTGGTGCCACAAAAAAAACTTTGGGTTCCTGGCCATGGTCTGCACTACCTCCATGATGGACTTTTGGCAAGGGAAGGGCTGCACCTCAGAAAGACTGGGAAGAATGTTTTCAGAAAATGATTGGCTCAACTTATCAGGAAGACTTTAAACTAAAATTGAGGGAGAAGCATAACCAATCTTCAGAAGCTAATTCCAATCAAAAAACCCTGGAAAGCAAGTCAAATAATGAAGTACGGAGGGATGGGAAGGAAGATAAATTCAAACATCAATAGGAGACATAGGAAGCATACCCAGAGTCAGACATAAAGACCTCAAGTGCCTATATACAAATGCACAAAGTTTGGGGAACAAACAGGGTGAACTTGAACTATTAATACATGAAGGTAGATATGATATAGTTGGAATTACACAAACTTGGTGGGATGAAACACATGACTGGAACATACTGATAGAAAGATAAAAAGTGTTCAAAAAAAACCAGACCCCAAAGCTAGATCCCAAAAGAGGAGGTGGAGTTGCGCTGTATGTAAAGGACCGCTACATTGCTACAGAAATGGATGAAACCAAAGATGAAAACCTCCTAGTTTTGGGTCCGTATAAAAGAAAAAAAAAGAATGAAATTGCCATAGGTGTTTACTACAGGCCATCCAACCAAGCAGAAAAAATAGATGTACTTTTTGCCAACCAACTAACAAATATATGTGGGAAACACATTACAATAGTAATGGAGGATTTCAATTACCCTGACATCAACTGGAAGACTAATTCTGCACCATATGAGAAAATCAAATAGGTTCCTGACCAATCTAACTGACAACTTTGTTGTCCAAAAGGTAGATGAGGGAACTAGAGGGACAGCCATACTGGATTTAATTCTTACAAATAGAGGGAATTGAAATTGCAGAAACCTTGGGTGAGAGTGATCATGTCATACCAGAATTCAACATAATGCAAACACAAGCAATAGAACATAATGATACCAGAGTCCTAGATTTTAAAAGAGCTGATTTTAACAAACTCACAGAGACTTTTGGGATGAAAATCCTAAAGGGGAAAAGAACTCAAGAAGCTTGGAAAACTCTGAAAAATATGATCATAAAAGCCCAGTCCAGCATAATACCACTGAAAAAGAAAAACAAGAAATCCAAAGGCTCAGAATGAACAAATATTTGCAATAAGGGGGTGGAGGAGCATGGGGGTGGTGGCACCCTTCCCTCGTGGCCTGTTTGTGCTCACAAGAGGATGCAGATATGCCTACTAGGCCCCAAACATGGTGTGGGAGGGTCATGCGCATATGCAGCATGCGGGGGAGCATGGGGGTAATGCGCACATGTACAGGGGCACACAGGGGCATGTGTACACATTGCATTATGGGTGTGTGCATGTGGGCACACTATCATGTGCACATGCTTTCAGCATACAATGACAAAAAGGTTAGCTATCACTGACCTATTTGATCTTGATGAATACAAATCACCAGGACCTGATGGATTACACCCCAAAATTATAAAAGAGCTGGTAGATGTCATCTCAGAACCACCGTACCACAACTTTAAAAAAATCCTGGAGCACAGGGGAAGTACCTGAGGATTGGAAAAGGGCTGATGTGGTTCCCATCTTCAAAAAGACCCATGAAACTACAGACTAATCAGCCTAACATCAATACCTGGGAAGATACTGGAAAAGATAATAAAAAACAGATCTGTGAACATCTAGAAAGGAGTAAAGTAATAACTAGAAGTCAGCATGGGTTTGTTAAATGATAGATTATACCAAACCAATCTTATTTCATTTTTCAACATAGTGACTAAATTAGTAGACCAGCAAAATACTATAGACATAATATACTTAGACTTCAGCAAGGCATTCAACAAAGTAGACCATAGTAACATAGTAACATTGGTAACATAGAAAAAAAGTGGAATAGATAGCATCACCATCAGATGGATTTGTTACTGACTGACAAACCATACTCAACAAGTAGTCCTTAAGGGTACTACATCTACATGGAGGGAAGTAAGCAGTGCGGTACCACAAGGTTCCATGTTAGGCCTAGTACTCTACAATATCTTCATAAATGGTATAAATGGATGAGGGAATAGAAGGGGAACTTACCAAATTTGCAGATGATACTAAGCTGGCAGGAATAGCCAACACCATAGATCAGGGATGACAAACTTGTGGCCCCCTGGCTGGATGCATCAAGCGCTGGCCACAGCCACACCTGGTTTAGCAAAGAGAAAAAAAGTGCCTGAAGGTCAGAAAAGGAATAATGGATGGAAACTGAACAAGGAGAGATTCAACCTAGAAATAAGGAGAAATTTTCTGATAGTGAGAGCAATCAACCAATGGAACAGCCTGCCTTCAGAAGTTGCAGGAGCTTCATCACTGGAAGCTTTCAAGAAGAGACTAGACTGCCATCTGTCAGAAATAGTGTAGGGTACCTCCTGCTTGGCGGAGGTTGGACTAGATCAGTGGTAGGTTCCGAATCCCGTTGTAATCAATATGATGCAACGGGGCCCAGCATCCCGCACATGCATGTGTGCAGCATGTGCACACATGCGCGCATGCATCCTTAACTCCGCAATGCCACCCCGACGCTCCAGCTGCTTGGTGGAGCATCGCGCAGGTACCGTACACTCCGTGTGCGCGCACGAAAGTGCCAAAAAGCTCAAATACAGGTAAGGAGCTCGGTGGGCAGGTGGGCCCTCTGAAGCATTGTACCGGAATGGTACTCAATGCTTCCGGCAGGAACCAGTACGCCCATACCGGGGCGTACCACCTGCAACCCACCACTGGACTAGATGCCTTACAAGGTCCCTTCTAACTCTGTTAATCTGTTAATAAAGGAGTTAAGCAACCTAGAACTAAGGAAAAAATTCTTGATAGAACAATTAATCAGTGGAACCACTTGCCTCCAGAAGTTGTGAATGCTCCAACACTGAAAGTTTTTAAGAAAAGATTGGACAACCATTTGTCTGAAATGGTACAGGGTTTCCTGCCTGAGCAGGGGGTTGGACTTGAAGACCTCCAAAGTCCCTTCCAACTCTGTTATTCTATTTCTATTCTATTTTTATTTATATCAAAGTCAAGATCAAATCATAAAAAAGAAAAGTGTTTGAGAGAAGGCTGCTAAAGCACTTATTACTTATTAAAAACATATTTTCTCCAAGCAGAGTCCTTTCTCCAAGCAGTTGAGATAGGCAGTTAATGAAACTATTCAATAAACAGATTTGGATCTGGTTTCTTATTCCTAATATAATTATCTCCATTAGTTGGAAATGGGTTTTAAGATCTTCGTGGGACTTACTTACTGTTAAATATAGTTGGGCACATCAACATAGTTTTTATAAAATATATAGATAAATGTAACACAAAATAAGTTGCTTATCAATTACGCTATATAAGCTGGCTTTTGATAGATAGCTGGATTTATATATACTCATTCGATAGCCACCCCATTTAAATTAGTGCAAAAGAAGCTAGTCATGATTAACATATTCCCTATTGAATTTACTGGAATTACTCAATGACCGAAATCTCCAAAATACAGATACTAGAAAAAACTAGAATAGGATAGGGCAGTGTTGATAGCTGAATGCTAAGGCACCAATGATTAGTGGAATATATATCAATATTGGTTGAGGCTAAACCAAGTGGCGGTAGAGTCAATGTTTCCTAAATCTTTTTTTAAAAAATCAGGTATTATTCCCTTTGGGGGGATGGTTCTTTCTGACATTTCTCTCCTTCCCTTCCCATGAACTCATGGTGATCAATTGGAACTGTCAATGGTCTGGACTGATTGTTTGGGAAGGACTCTTCAAATTTGGATAAAATTAGAGAACCTCATGTGGGCCTATAATCACAGGTTGCCCTTGTCTGAATCTGAGCCTATCTGCTGACAGATAAACGCTGTGGTTGGAAGGCATCCTGTTCTACTTCCTTTTCATAGCATTGTTTGTCAAATATCTCAGGCAAGGTGCAAAAATGAAAGTATAAAATAAACATACCCATGAAGCTGAAAAACCTTTCCTAACTCCGAAATAGACTAAAGTAAGGAAGTGAAGTATACAGTATAAAGAAAATAATAATACATGCTTAAGTTCTCAAAGGGATTGTAGAATTATGGATTGTGGATCCTGGAAATGTTAGCTCACAAAAAATCCTGCAAGTGTCATAAAATATTCTGGTCCACGGTACGTTTATACATTTTCTAGTATACATTTTCTAGTTTGACAGTTCTTCAAGAGACATAAGAAAACCATTCTTATGCAATTAAGGGCAAGCAATCTATCAATCATTTAACTAGAAAAACAGACTAAGTGCACACAACTCATTTTCATTAAAGCTTGTTACAAGGAAAAGGAATGTAGCAGAAGTAGCAATTCACCTTTTAGTTTTGAGAAGAAATTATGGAGCCAAATGCAATTAGTAAATTAAATTTGGACTTGGCAGCTTACAGAAAATTAAGAAGAATAAAAGGCTGAAATTTCCTTGCCTATATTTTCTGTCTTCTTCTTACTCTAGTAATTTTATTGAAATTATATGCTTAGGTTAGTAGAGTCACATCTTATCTTACTACTGTTTTCCTACACATAATTTCACAATGATTGCCTTTCAGCTATTACTTAATGCTGCCACATAATTTTATTGCAAGCGCAAAAGCCCTTAAAAGCTATTCTCCAGCTGTCTTCAATAGATAACTTTAGATAGCTTTTACCCTCTAATTTTAATGGCATGTCTTCCTATTTATCAGATGAAACAGCTGGTGCGATTGGCATTATCTTTCAGTTTCCTGACCTCAGATTTCTCCATATAGAAATTATTTGAGGGTAATTATAGTTTCAATTAACTGCTTTTATCTTCCTTTTAACAAATGGGAGGGGGTTTGCTTTAAGATAAGATCTAGCTTAAACATATTATAATTTATCCTGTTAATCAAGTGGAAGAGCAACCTAGATTTTTCCATCTTCACCACAATACTATTATTTCTGCCATACACTAAAGGTCACAGGACAATTGTTTGAAAGATGCTGACCAGCATTCAGAAATCATCCTCTCCTATTCCATGTATTTGGTGGAGTGACTTTACATAGAGCAGCTCAGATGTCAGTTCCAAAGTCCTATTTATTTGCTTGTCTGCCTGAACAATTAAGCTGGTGAACTGCAGGGGTGGCAGTTTATTTCAATTATGTCTATCTTTGGTTCTCTTCCTGAACAAAATGAAAGGTCCAGATTCTTCAAGTAAATATGTGTGTTATAGATTCCTGTATAACTAGTATTAGTTTATTTGAATTACTTACTATTGTTTATGGGATGAAAGTTGTTTGTGAATAGTGTTATATAAATTCTTACTATTGATTATGATGTCTACCAGTTTAGAATGATTATATATTGTAAATTTGTATCCTGAAAGCAGCCTATGGAAGATTTGACCATAAAAGTCCATTTATAAATGGTTAAACAAACTTCTAAAGGATGTAGCAGGGAAAGAGAGAGTGCTAAATTCTTGTTGATATTTGCTTTGAAACAATCAAGAATGTAATAAGATATTTGTCCAAACTTGTCAAAAGCACTTAATTAAATTCTAGTTAAAAATGAAATAGTTAATTTAATAATCATAGTCCAGAAGTCAAACAATAAAATATGTAGGTATGCATGCAAACCGAAAATACTCAGATAGAAATTTAAAAATACAGTAAAATAAAATAAAGAATGGTATCCAAGTGAATAGTAGAAGTAATAAGGAGAGGTCCATTCTAGCTGGCAATTTCACTAGGATGAAACAGTTTAAAATCATCTAAGATTCCTGTAAAAAGCACAAAAATAAACATTTAGCTCACAGATGCTATTGAACCATTTCTACAATGCTCTGATATAAATGTCCCAAAGGTCCTTTTTCAAGAGGAACTGGACTTTCTGGCTTTTCTTCGAAGATGTTTCACTTCTCATCTTTGGCTCTAAAGAAGCTTCTTGGATGAGAAGCGAAACATCTTCAAAGAAAAACCAAAAAGTCCAGTTGCTTTTTAAAAAGCACCTTTGGGAAAACCATGAGCTGGATGACTGAGAGTCTCCATAGATATCTGATAAAAATGATTTTTTAGTAATGCCCCAACAAAACAACCTATTCAAAGTATAGACTCATTCAATCAAAAGGCCCAATCCAGTCTATTCTACATAATAAAGAGTTCTCCCCTTCAGCTTCAGGGTGATGGGATTAAGGCATGATAGTACTAGCTTTCCACAGAATCTCACCACATGGCATCTGGAAACTCAAACTTGGCCCCATGGGAGTCTGACAACCAATCAGAACACATATCTTACACAGGAATAGGAAACAGAGAGATGGGGCCAAACAGAGAGTATAAATCCAGGATCTTTCAGCTCTTCGCTCTCTTCTTCTTCACACAACATTGAAGCATGTGATCACCTTTTCTGTTTAGGACTCAAGCCATGTGGTCCTGTCCACCATTAAACCATCTTTCCAAGCCGCCTCCATGTCTCCAGTGTCTTTTTCCCCACTTGGAGCCGAACCCAGAAGGACATTTCTTCCAACAATATATCAATGACTTGCCATGGTTAATTAAGGATCTCATAGTACACATGCGGAAGATCCTATATACTTACTGTAGCAACTTGTTTTATACTGATGATATGATTCTATTATCATATTTACAAGTAGGATTAAGTAGGCTATTAAGAAGATTCAGCTCTTACTACCAGGATAACTCCCTAATCATTAGTAAATCTAAATCAAAAATAATGGCATTTGGAAAACATTATCAGAAACATAGGTGGCAATTAGATGGTGAACCAATTGAACAGGTTAACACCTTTCTATATTTAGGCGTAACTTTTTGCAAGACTGGATCTTGGGCTTGCCATCATCAACGGAGTATATTTAGAGCAAAAGCCTGTTTGAATTTACTGCTTAAACGAAAGAACTCTAGGAGTTGAAGTCCACAAGTCATAAAAGGGCCATTGTTCCCCATCTGTGATTTATAGGTATGTACCTGCTTCATAAAATTTCTATTATTTTGCCAGTTATGATTTTTGTAAAAGTTCCATGCAACTATTAAATCTTTGTTTCTGATGATTCATACCAAGATTTACCAAGGCAAAAATAGGCCAGTGTCTTCAAACGGTCTTATTTTAACCTGGGAAATATGATTATAATAATCTATCCATGCAAAAGAGCTGGAAATACTCTACCTGCTAATACAGGAGGTAATGGTTCAGAACCAAGAGGATCTAGATCAGTGGGGTCACACTCACATCATCACATTGTCATCACATGACTTATCATGATTTTTCCTTTGCTAAACTGGGGTGGGTGTGGCCAGTGCATGACGCATCTGTCCCGCTGGCCCTGACTTTGATATCCCTGATCTAGATTGTTGTATATATGTAACAGAATTCTCGGGTGGGGATTTTAATTGATCACCAAATGATATTGAGTCCAGATCTGCTCAGAGTTTGTGGCTTCCTTGGTAACCACGGACTTGACCATTAACAGTCATTAACAGTCTAATATATATCAACAGCAACACATGGAATCTGTTTTTTTGCATACACCTGATTACTTAAGGGACTGCCTATCTCCCATATATCTGCCTGATCTTTTCAAACTGACAGAGTTGGCCCACTCTGGATTGTTTCAATTAAATAATGCCATCTATTGGTACCCCAGAAGTGTGCCTTTTTGGTTGCAGTGCTTGGTTTCTTGGTTTCCCCAAGATCTGGACATCTTCCACTTTGCTGATGTTTCAAAGGACTTGAAGACCTGGCTTTTCACCCAGACCTGGCTTTTCACCATGGATGAGTGACACACACACACACACACACACACACACACACACACACACACACACCACTTTGGCTTCTGTAGATTTGTTTCTCTCTCCTTCCTGTTAATTTTTTTTCATCCTTGTCATTTTATATATTATTGTATTTCTCTTGTGTGTCATGCTTTTACTTACAAACTGCCCAGAATCTTTGTGAATTAGGTTACATTTGATATGTTAATAATAAAAGTTATAGTAACACCTGCATCACTCTTCTCTGTGTGAGAAGCACTCCAAAAAGATGTTTCCAGATGAGCATCGAACTCTCAAAGAACTATTACAGTAGGGAGATTGACTAAGAAGCAGTCTTTTTTTAATTGAGCAACCCCTTAGTTTTTCCCACAGCCTTTCCCTTGATAGCAAATATAAAGCTGATTTCAAATCAACAAGACTTCAAAAGGGAACATCTGGGTTGAGAAGAACCAGTTGTTGTTTTAGAGGTCATCATTCCCCTCTAAAATCAGACTATTTCTCATCAATATTTTCCCCAGTTAATATAAATTTAAATGAAAAGTGGGCTAATGTGAATTTTATTTTCAATCAAGCTAGGATTCCTCAAAAATGAAACCCAGTACATATTATAATATATGCTTAATATTATACATTGTCTGTGATGCTAGTCTCATATTTTTCTATTATATACAAATGAGTTGATCCCATATGTTGTATACACTTTAGGCAAAAAGGCTAACACTATTTTTAAGACTCAGAGGTGATTATGGAAACTGCATCATTATATATTATTTCAATCATTTTGAGAAGCAAAAGATAGGCAAGAAATTCAAAGAAACATTGAAAGCAACTCTAGAATAATTCTTCTTGTGCTAACGGGAATAAAAGAAATCATTTGAGAATAAATCCATAGCAAAAGAATAAGAGGGGCAATAAAAACAACACAATTGCCTTAAAAGTAATTGGAGAATCTTACAGTTCAGACATAGTCAAAGCTATTAATCAGCTGCCTCTTAGTTCAATTGTGGAAGCCTGTTGAGGATGAAAGAGGTCCATTCATGGAATGAATTTTATTGATTGTGTTGATGTGTTCCTGAGATCTCTTCAAACAGGCAATTATATTGATCAGAGAGGTAAATGCTGGTGCCAGAAAGGATGTATCACTATCTTAAAGTTAATTCTAGTCTGGATGCAAAATTCCCAGTTTCAGTCATATTTGGTTTAACCACTATTCCATGCAGGTTAATGAGTCATGCTGAAACAATAATTGTTTTGGAATAGTCAAAATAATAAAACAACTAGGATTGAAATGGTTTACAAAAGGTTTACATTAACTCTTCATATGAACAATTTCATATGCAATTAATATTGGCAAAAGGAAATTTCAAATGACAAAATGTGCCACTGATACTTTGAATAAAATATTGTTATTATCAACACTGTTTTATGTTATCTTTCTCTATAGAAGGGAAACTACACCTGTTAAGACTACCTTTACATTTTCTTGGGTGCTACTGATACTTGGCCTTTAAATTTAGCTATATTTTAATGTAGAAGCCATGAAACATACAGATTTGCCTGTGTCATTCAAACTATTACATGCAAATGACAGTATTAAAGGGACTACAGAGAGTTCATTTAAAATGTAAAATACAGGCTATTTAGCTGCAGGCAGACTTTAGGAATATAAATTGCTATATTGATTAAGGATATGGATTCACCTACAGTACCTCAGTATATTTCAGCTCTATCTACTAAAGCCAGAGACTGAATGGCAGATCTCCTTCATTCCAGACATATTAATGATCAACAGTCCTTTGTGGATTTGTATTCAATTAAAATCCAGAATTCTACTATGTGGATTTTGGTGTAAGATAATTTTTAACTTTAATTTTTTATTTCAAGATAATTTCAAATTAAAAATTTAGAGCTCACAGTTTTTTTCAATGCAGAAGTCTGCTTCTATAATTTTTTTAAATTGTATAATTAGATTAAGTAAAAACATAAGTTCACTGCAGCTGCATTTAAAACTACAGCCTTCTCCATGACAAATCAGTTATCAATCTACCTGATATAAATATCCAGAAAAAAAGCTATTGGGAAAGTTGATATTTTCACATTTCTCTCTCACTTTCAGTAAGAAAATTTGGAAATTCTCCCTTTCATGACTTTTTTGAATTATCTCATCTGGTTTACAAATTTTCTGTGACTTCTAGAGAGAGTTATGAGGAGAGAGATACAAAAGACTCAAAGTCTTTGTGTTTGCTGGGGTTTGGCAGCTAAGATTTGATTGCCAAATATACATTGCACATACATCTTTTATGATTCTAAGTTATCTTGTCATAGAAAATAGAAGTGCAAACCTAAGTCATTACCCTTTATATACATCTTAGCCCTTAGCAGCTGTAGCTATGGGTAGTTTACCAGGATTGTATAGAAGGCCCTGAATGCTTCATACTGAAAAGGATTACCAGTAGTTTATTAGCCACACCTTATAACCCACAGTCTCATGCAACCCACAGATACATTTTTGCAGTTCTTGGACTTTTCAATATATTGGCAAAATATTGTCAATGTTTAGTTATACTTTTGTTGTTGTGAGTTTTGTAAAAGAAAGGCTTCTTACATAAAAGCTTAAACCTCCCAAAATACAATCTAAGAAGGACTGAAATTTTGTTTCTTGGCCATTTTGTTTCCTAGTATTATTTATCACTTTTATGCCTCCAGCAGACTTACAGAATATTTAATAATGTATCCCCACAAAAAACTTGCCTGTCCCTATTTTATACCATCAAATCTTGGGGACAATAAATACAACTTTCCACTGAGGAAACCTAGTGAGACAGTTGGTCATTAGAAATTGATTTATGTACCATTCTACAGATATGGTGAGATTGAATCTCCCATGAAAATCCCATTATATTTTAAACGCAACTACTACTTATAATGGGGGCAAGAGAGAAAAAATATATCAGGAGAAGTCCTGCCAGCCTTTCAATTATCTATCTGCAATATCTTATTAAGGGGGAGAAAAACCTTTCTCTTTCATTTATATATGGACAAAGGTAAAAGTAAGAAAAACTAGCATTCCTCTAGTATCAAACACACCTTTGCTTACTCATTCCTAACACGGAGGTTTTACCAGGAACAAGATCCTACTTTTATTTCATGCCACCTGAACTGGGTGGCTGCCAATTACAGTATAAACAGTACTCTATTGCAACACAGAAGACTTGGAGGCTGGTACTAGATATTCAGAAGTACTTCTATAAATGTTCATGTCCAACCACAAAATATTCCTTTGTGTTCACAAACATTCCCATTTCAGCTTTACAAACTGGTGCTAATCCACAGGCAATCAATAGAAGAAATGTTCCTCACTTGGTGTTTTGCAGATACAATATACTGAGCAACTGTATAGGGTAGGGGTGATGGAATTTGTCATCCACAGTTGAAGAAATACTTCAGATTGGAGAAGGTTACATTAAAACAAGCAGGAATATTTTGAGATGGGTGTAGAAGAGCAAAAATACAATTGGGAGTATGAGTAAGTTCCTTCTGTAGAACTCTGAATCCTAGAAGAAGGAGGACAGGTCACTTTTTTTTCAAAAGGAGATAAAATGAATTCTGAGTAATGATTATGAACAAGATGTGGGAATGAAGATGATAAATTAAATGGTATTAAATTCTAGAAAAAGACAAAGGAAGAAGAAAATTCCTTACCATGTTTGCATTGCAAAAACAGGGCAGCTGTTTAAGATAACAAGGAGTTGTCTTTATAGTCTGTTTTGTCATCTGGATTTTTCATTCCAAGTCTGTTAGCCCTATGATTTCTAGAGAAATATATCTGTAAGTCTAGGTGCACCTGTAGCTTTATCTACCAGGATATTTCTATATTTAACTAAGAACTAATGGGATATTTTGATAGTTCAAATTTAGGACTGTTAAGGTAATTTCACTGTAAGTTTAAAACAACTTTGTCAAGTCTGCTGCCTTCCAGTGCTTCTGAGACAGATTAACTTAAAATTTTTAAGAGGAGTTATATATTTCTGGAGGAATAATGGAAAGGAGTTTTAATGACTTAAAGAAAAGTATAAAATAGGTTCATACGAAAGTGATATAACTACCAGCTGTATTTTGTATACCTACAAGGAAACAAATGAAGGCAGCAGTTAAATGGAAATTCTAGCATTTTAGATAAAAGAAAGTGGTTACTGTAATCCATGAAATTGTAATAATTCCCTCTGCAAACTCTGGAAAAGGAAATGAGTTACCAGGCTTTCATATTTTTTTAAAGTTCAGCAGGAAAAATGTTATCTTATTAAAATATTAACAGGCAACATTTGATGTTTAACGTGAGAAATTACAAATGTTGAATGAAAAAGCACAACCAGGAAATGAAATGGATAGTGGCTGCTGAAGTTGCCTTAAATTTCTCACAGTCCTCTATTGATATCTCTTTTTGCCCCTGTTTTCTTTGTGGTGGATTAATTTTGGACGAGGGAACATTGCAGACATTTTCAAAACCATGTTTGTACGTAGCAAGCAACGAAACATCTGCAAGCAAACAACCAAACTCCAAGAACACCTAGGACTTCACAATAATCAGTAAATAGGATCCAGTATCTTAAGGCTCAAATTGTTGAGCATAAGAAAAAGAAAATAAATGATGTAAGTTAAATGCCATGCTAATCAGAGCTAATCAGAGCAAGCTTGAAGAACTGTATTTACTATGTCATAGCACTATGGCAAATACATAGTTACAACTAGCTTTTTCCATAATTTATTGAAGTACTTGATATATATTGCATCAGTTATCTCTATATCTTATAAGGTAGTAATTATCATGTTTTGGGTTGCGACACCATGTGGGATCATGAGCAAATTGAGTGACATGGGAAGGATTGCACTTTAGTTCCATTCCATCTAAATGTAAACTATAGTCATAAACTAAATTTGGTTCTTGGCAGAACTCAGGATTTGAGTTTATGGTTCAGTGACCTTTACACTTGCAGCAATGATGCCTGCAAGAGCCCAACTCATTCCTAAGCACACTCCCAGCAACTGCTTTGAGACACTCTTGTCCAATCTCATCTTCTGTTTTACAAGGATGGCTCTTTCTAGGCTGCTTCCAAAGATGTGGATTTTCTCACTTAACCTGTATGCTTGAACTAAATAGATGTGCAGTAAGTCTTCTTATGAAGGATCTTGGTATTATTACTATGAGACAAGGATGAACAAATGGGACTGCCTACTGACAAACAAGCATTTTTTGTCTTCTCCAGTGAGGACAAAAAGTACAGAAGTAATGCCAAATATCACCAGAAGAGGCAAACATATACTAGTAGGGGATTAAATTTGTTTTCCTTTGGGAGCTTGTGGATTTTCTTCACCTTTAAAATAAAATAGATGCATTAATGGATCCCTAGCTTCATATATTTCAAATACTAGGGTTTTTAAAAAAAAAAATCTACCAAATTTTGGCAATGCAATTTCTAGGTCACAAGAATGGCAGTAGAAACTTTAATGGTCATATGAACTGTGCACCATGGAATTAATATTCTGTCTATAGAGGGGAGATCTAAGAGGCAAAATAAAAACACCTAGCTAACAATATACACCATTAAATTTCTATTTTTATTTATTCTGGCTATAAAACAAGAGCAAAACCTATGAGCCACCATAGATTTTTCACTTTACAGACCCTGGAATAGGGACATCCTGCCTTGTCAGCTCATAATTGGAGTTTGGTTGAGGGATTTGAAGGACAACATGAGCAAGCTATTGGTTTCATTTTTAAAATCCTCAAACATCCTAAAAGTGGTGTAAATTTCATTCTTTGCTTGAGTTAAGGTATCATTTGCCCCATCAATTCCACAAGGGCCATGGCAACAACTTTGGCCCACTTCATTCCAATGATGTCATATGCAGCAATACAGCCTATTGAAGAATCTTTTTTAAGAGCACCATTCACTGATATAAAACACCTACAAAGAACCTTTCCCACATCACTGATTTGTTTTTTGTTTTTGTTTCATATTTTTTATTTGTTTTCTCTTTATATACAATATGTGCTTAATGAGCAGCATGCTGTCTGGGTGAGTTTGTATACATAGTAATACCTCATAAGTTCCTAATTTCTATTCTATTTTATCCAACCATTGATAAAATAAGTACCAAGTTTGAAAACATTCTGTGTCTTCTTTTTCTTTTATCTGTAGTGTTAATCTGTCCATTTCTGCACAGTCCAACATTTTTTAAATTATATCTTCTTCCGTAGGTGTTTCCTCGCTTTCCCAATGTTGTGCAAATACAATTCTTGTTGCTGTTAAAACATGCAATATCAAATATACATTCCCTTTATCATATTTTTCTGTTATTATGCCTAACAAAAATAGTTCTGGCTTAAAATCTATAAGCTGTCTTAACATTTTTCTACCCAAGTATGCATTTTCACCCAAAATGGTTTTGCTTTTGGGTATGTCCACCACAGGTGATAATATGTGCCCATTTTTTTAATTACATTTCCAACACTTCATCACTGATCTTTGAACATCTATGTTTTTAGATTTGATGTAGAAAAGTATCCTGTCAATAACACTCTCATAAAAACTGACAGGGCAATCCTGTCATATAATATACATATCAAATAAATAAATATACATATCATATCATATCATATACAAATAAATAAATATGTATAATAGTTATAATATGATAGATAGATAGATAGAGATAGATATGGAGTATAATATATATATACTGTATATATGAGTGTGTAATATATGTATGTATATGTTTATGTACTATATATCTCGTGTGTGTGTGTGTGTGTGTGTGTGTGTAAAGAGAACAAACCTCACTTCTTTTAGCACTGATTTGATAATAAATAGCTGCAAGAAAAGAACCAAGTTTAGAAAGTACCAAGGAGATCATAGCTATAAACTGTTTATAAATATACATGCCTGATTTTGAATTTCCAGTTGCCAAGCACCCAAATTTTGATGATATGACTTTGTGGAGGACTTGTTGTGGCTTCACTGCTATTGTAATTTCAAACAGTGGCTAAATGAATGGTTGTAAGTCAAGGACAACTGGTATTAGTTTATCTTTTGTGAGTAGAGCAAAATCCATGCTTTATTTTTTTTAATACAAAACCTCCAAAAAGAAGACATTTTCCACTGCCTAATACTGTGAATATCATTTTCAAAGGACCATGTCGAAGTATTTGAAGCCACAAAATAGTTAACCATTTCCTGTGGAGATAGATTTACTCAATGCTAAATTTCATATTTTCAACCAACAATCTTCAGTAGAAATAAATATACAGCTGCTGTGGCAAATCCATACAATTGTAAACTACAGATGGTCATACTAGAGATAGTTAATAAAGGTGACTTGACTGCCAAATCACCAGCTGGCAGAATCAAACAATAACAGCAGGAAGAATGTTTGGTATTGCAAGCCAGAAAGTTCTGCAGGATGAAATAAACATTCACAATGGTGCTGACTTTTTAGAAAGTGAGCAACAACCTTAACTATGTAAATGCACAGAAATGGCTGATTAAGCAAATAAATTTATCACAATAAATATTTCATGAATATCATTGGAAGGATGATTGATGACACCATTACAAAATCATTAAATATGAAACCAAGAATATTGGTATAGGGATGGTCAGTTTCCTAACTAAAATAAATCTAGATGTAAAATTCTGCTTTATCCATTTTGCTCTTTCCAACATTCCCCTCAGTACTATGATTTCACCCACTCAAAGATACCACTGCACCACGAGCCACTCCCTTCAGTTCTTGAATGCTGAAAAAAAAATCCTAAGGGAAGCTCCCAGGATGCAAATTATCATTAGAATGATAATTAAAATAGAAAGGTAAGGAATATAGATGAGTTGAGTCCTAGCATATATATCTTTAGATCAGTTGGGATTCAGAAGATTAGTCAGAATACATTTGCAAGAAGACAACCAATATAGCATATAAGGTTATGCTATCTCTGAACTTTTTTCACCAACATAGCACAGTCTATAGTATGGCTTATTGTTCAGTTTGGATTGCAAGATTCAGGATATTTGAAGACAACATCTCATTTCAAATATCACCTGGCCAAAATGCCTTCCAGAACCAAGTATTCCTCTGGTTTCCTACCTTCTTCCTTTCCATAGAAGCCATTGAATATCCAAATATTTTCTCTTTCTCCAACCACGAGTTATAAACTCTGGTCATGACCCACTGACTAGGAATTCCAGAACCTGATTGAAAGAAACCAAATGATTATTACAGATGTAGAAAAAGTTATATCTGGGCCTTCTTTGGAACACATGACTAGGAAGTAGGAATTTAGATGCATTTAGAATGGAGCAGGTAACAATATTCTGAGCCACTATTCAGCTGCTTTCTCTATTTGGATTATACTGGAGAATGCTTTCTAAACTTTTTTGCTTGCAATTTCCAGCCATATATGGTTCATTTTCATCTATAATGTTTTATTTCTTGGGTTCTACTATGCCAAAGGTAGTTCTGTTTTGAAACAGTCATTCTTTAATAGATAGATAAACCAACAGAATTCCAAACTCCTTTTGTATATTTATCTTCAACGTTTCATTAGGTCAGAAAAAAATAATTCTTGTACTTCATCTGATGCTCAAATACCATAATAATTTCTAACTTCAGTTTTTTATTCATATTTTATTGATTTCATTTACTCAGCCTAAATGTATAGATATATGATGCTACAAGATCCATTGTAGCAAAGAATACAGGTCAAACAGCATGCATCAAAATACAATTTCAGATGTGACAGACCCAAACCCCTTCTTTCCTTAGCATCTTGCAATAACATATATCTAATTCTTGGTTTTTTTCTCTTGCCATGTGAACTTAGAAATATCCTTCTGTTTAAATGGATTATTAGTTGTAAGTATTGGTAACATCTGAAATAAAAAAGCATCTTTGGTAAAGTATTTATCTTAATTACAGAAATCCTACCCAATAGTGATAAATGCAATTTATCCTATCTTTGTAAATTCTGTATAATATGCCTCCAAAGGGAGACGTAGTTATTTTGAAACAGTTTTATATTTGTATTTGTCAACATAACCCCTAAGTATTTCACCTTTTTCTCACCCTAAAGCCTGACTTTTTATTCAATATATCATTATCCTGAGAAGGCATATTCTTGATCAGCATTGATGTTTTCTGTTTATTTATTTTGAAACCTGCCAAAGTCCCTAACTCATCCAGTTTCCTCATCAAATATTCTATATTATTTGGGGGTCCTGTAAAAATATAACCATGTCATCAGCAAAGGCCCTAAATTTATAAATTTCTTACTTAATATTTATACCCATTATTTTATTGCCTTGTCTAATACTTCTATCAAAAACCAAGATAAACTGCGAAGGGGACAAAAGACATCCTTGTCTTGTATCCATTTAAATTTCACATGGGTTAGTTAATTCACTATTTATGACACTTTTGCATTTTGTGACATGTAGATCATTTTGATTCTTTGGATAAAATTCACTCTAAAGTCCATTTCTTCCAACACATTAAACATAAAAATCCAATTTAGATTGTCAAAGGCCTTCTCTGCATCTAGAAATATTAAGGCAGCCTGTTTCTCATTATGATATTGTACGTATTCAATAATATTTAGGACAGTCCTCACATCTCTTAGCTGTCTTTTTGGCAGAAAGCCTGCTAGGTCTTCCTGTAGAATTTTCAAACGTCTTTCTGCCAGAATGGCAAAGAGTTTATAATCTTTATTTAATAATAAAGATTGGTCTATAATTCTTTGTCTTTGTAATATCTTGACCCTCCTTTGGGAACAGCACAATATTGGCTTCATCCTCGAAACAAATATTGCGAGATCATCTAGCCTAGGGCCTTGCCTGGCCTCAGTTTTTTAATAGCTTCTGATATTTCAGAAGCGGTTATCGGGTTGTTCATAAGTTGTCTCTGGGCTTGTGATAGTTTAGGTAACTGTTGTTTTGAAAGGTATCTATTTTTAACATATCAATCTCCTGTCATAAAAAAATCATAAAAAAGGTGCTAGAATGCTCAGAAATGGACAAATTAACGATGGAACTAAGAGATAGAGAGGAAACAGAGCACTACAAGATATGGAACAGGTGGTATAGCTGGCTCGAAAAGAGATGTAAAATCAATGCATAAGGAATATATAGTAAACACAATGAAAAGAAATGGCATATACTTAGAAATCAATACAGATGGAAATATTGTATATAGATGTATATTGTAAAAATGAGAAAGTATGAAACAAAGAAGAATATGTATAAGTTAATGGAATGGAAAATAGAAAACCTGAAATCAGAAAAAGAGAAATACCAATAACAGAAAGCTACAAAAATGTAATTGTGATTTTAATGTTTGGAAAATGTCAAATAAAAATATTTATTAAAAAATAAAAAAGAAGAGTCAGCAATATTGTAGATTCCCTCTTGTCGTGAATCAACACTATTATATGAAAAGGCCTCTGAAGGGGGGAAACAGAGCTTACATCATATGAACCCAAATGACCAACCAAAAGTTGTTTAAAATGAAACTGTTCCTGCCCCTCACAGCAGCCATCACAGTTCATACAAAAAGTTCAAATTCCGAAAGCCAAATCTGTTGAGTCAGCTCAACAGATTCACTAGAACGTTTAAGCCAAAAAGTGCAAAAATAGTTTGAGTAATTTCCACATGATTTAGTTTCAGATTGTATCAGGTTCTTATTCTGGCTCGGCTATCTCAGCTCCACCCTCTCGCCATCTTGAATCACAAAGCCTCAAAAATGACAGAAATTCCACAAAAAAAGGAAAGAGCAGGCTGCAACTAGAGAAAGCCTCTTTTAACAAGAAAGGTAAATATGCAAAAAAACCAAGAAAAAAACCCTTGCGCCTGAGAAGCTGTGGCACCTTTTATTGTCCATTAGAACAGCTGATTCTTCCACAGTGAACTTGCTTTGTTGCCCCGCCCCAGCCAGGGACTCACCTGATTACTTTTTTTCTCCTTCAAGTAGCAGACTGAGAGCACCTACCTTCCCAGGGGAACAAAGGGATAAATTTCCAAAGACCCCCGCCCCCCCAGCCAGGTTTTTCTTCTGCCTTAGAAAGCACTCTAAGCCCTGAACTGTGGAGAGTCTGTAGGGGACCTAAAAGTTCCCTGCTGTCAAAGGTGAGCAAGTGCTTTAAATAAAACCTTGTACAGTGATGCATCCCAAGGCTCGGGGGCAATGTGGGTGGTGTCAAAATAGGAAGCCCCCACTTGCTGGTGCCTCCCCAACTTCTGCCCCATCCCCTGCTGCAGCCAAACTGCCAGTTCAGAGTGGAGCTAACCTACCGCCAGCAGCCTCTGACAGCCTGCTCATTCATCCGGCTCTCCATCCAGCACCCACAGCAAGTTATCCTTGCAGTGACTTTCCAGGGTTGAGATGTCCTGCAAAGAAATGGTGACACTGAGCTGGCAGAGGAAAGTTGGTGGTGATGAGAAGGCCACCCCTTTGGCCACCTTGAGCTAGTGGTGTCAAGTTGTCATAGACCTCCATCTTTACAAATAAATGCCAGCCAAAGACAGATGCAGTTCTAATACACCCCCCCCCCCCATATAGACAGGGTTCTGACAGTAGGGTCATCTTCAGTAAAGAATCTTTGGCCTTTAATGTTGTTTTGACCTTAATAATCAAACAAATCAGCCATAACACTGATGGTGCTTCAGATAATCAGATCCTAAAACTTCAATCAATACAAACACTGAAAGTTGAGCCAGGTGAGCAATTAGATATAGATTGTTTGGTACAGTCATCATCTGATCTCTACATTGCACACTTCCCAAGAATAGCTCAATGTACAATATGTTATAATAATCAAGTTTGTGCTAGTATTCAGAGTTCATTTATTGGGGAAAAAATGTTGTGGCCATTAACTTGCTTCCTATGTATTTATAAGTTGGAGAAGAGTTTATGCTTAGCTGGGAGGAGAATAGTGCTTTAAAAACAATACTATTATGCAGCAAAGAATTGTTGGAAAGGACTGCTGAATATCCTGTTTGCTAAATCTTTCACCATAAAGATCTACTGTTCTAATTTAATCACAGGGCAACTCCGTGATTTAATAGTTTCATTTGAACAATGTGAAAACGTTCGTGGATAAATTATAATTGAATCATGGACTTGGGGATGATTTTGGAAGCTGCCCACTGCAATCTCCTGTCAATTCCCCTTTTTAATGTAGCTAAAGGATACTTGCTAAATGGCTGTCACATGTTTTTTTTATTTTACTTTTATTATTGATATTTTGGTTATTTAAAATATTTTTTTATTTTAAAACCAAAATTTATTTTCCCCCTCCCCCTTGATTAAATTGGTTTAATCCAAAATGTCTTTAGAAAATTTCTTCTGGTGATTTTTTTCTTAAATATTCAATTAGAACATTAATGTTGTTTTTGTGGCTATATTATAAAACCAACCAATCAGTTGATCCGGTACACCTTCTATATACCTAGCCTTGCAATATTTGAAGAGTGCAATCATACTTCCATTTAATATTTTTCTCCAAGCTAAAGGGATCTTCAACTGTTCTTTGTAATACATTTTGTAATAGTACTGCATGCCACAGTTTTGTCAACCTTTGCTTCTATGACATTATGGGGATTATATGGTGGATCAGATGACAAGCTGAACTCATCAATTAATTATTATTCAGCTCCTAAGTCAGAGGAAATATTGTGAAGACATTTCTGTACCACATCTTTAGAACTATAAAGTGTGATTTCCTACTGGTGGGAAAGTTTCCTTGTCCTGTCTTCTGGGATTATTCAGATATACCTCAATAATCCAGAATAGAACAGAACTATTTCTTGTTCTGTGTTTTTAAAAAAAGTCTTCCACAGTTACATACAAATTTCAATGAGAACCCAGTTAATCAATCAGTATCAGTACCTATCTTCAATCTAAAAGACATGAACTTTTAAAATATTTTTATAAAACCCAGAAAAACTAATACTAAAGGAAGGGGGGAGGGAAAGAGAGACAGAGACAGAAAAAGAAAAAGAAAGAAAGAAAGAAAGAAAGAAAGAAAGAAAGAAAGAAAGCTTCTGATTTCTTTTGCAGCAAATAATACAAAATTATTTCTTAAAATCCATGATTAGGAAGAAGAAATTGAATAAGAGGGAAAAATAGATCAGACATTTGTTTTAAATCATTTTTTAAAAATTCTAAGGGCAAAAAGCAACTTCTGTCACATTAGAACCGGTGAAATATGTCTCTTTTCTCCTATTCTTTCCTTTCAGCAACACTTGGAGAAACCACAGGCTTTGTATTTTTTTAAAAAGTGGATACAACTTTCTGTTGCATTTTTTAAAAAGTAGACCTTAACCAAAGTATTTTGTCATTACAAATCTTTCATATAGGGGTTGTGGTTTCACCAATATTTGAAAATTCAAGAAAGACATCCTCACCATGTAATGATGATGGGAGTAATCTATAAAAAGCATTGCATCCAATTTACATGCCTAATATGTTACAGTAAAAAAAATACTATGTCTAAAGCTTTTCTAATAATTGGGTTATTTAAATCTCAACAGAAAACTTTAAAAAATAATCTGAGGTTTCCCTCATTGATTTCTAAAAGGAGGTACTGTGAAAGTATAAAAATGATATGCTACAAAAATGTTTGAATTGTTATTTTGATATGCATTAATAACTACAAAAAATAAAGGTTTTTCCTCTTATTGGAAAAGATGGCACATTTTAAAATAAAATATACCAATAAACAGCAACCTAAGAACTGCACATGTAATAATTAGGCTTACCATCATTATTTCAATACAGTGTATTTGTCATTTAACAGTCTTTGGACAGTCATTGGTCTTTGTTAAAGAAATAAACTATTTTAAATGTTTAGATGCTATATAGCAGAAAGTCACTGCTCATTGAGAGGCGACATAAAAATAGCTTGCTGTGCATAATTGATAGTGAAGGCAAATCAATAGCTGTCACAAGTTGTTAATCTGTGCTTTGAAATATATTCAAAACAGAATCTGCTCTCAAGTATCCCATCTGGACATCAGCCAAAGTGCTAATAAAGAACTCCATCACCAAATGACCCATTCATGATGGTGACTTCTAATTTCTTCCCATTTAAAAATTGTCTAGGCCCACACCGAACAGGCCTTCAGCCTAACATGTTCCCAATGACTGCTATAGATATGCTTGATCAACTGTAAGTAATCATGCTGTCAGAAAGAAACTGCCTACATCTGCACATTTCCAGGACTTAACAGAACTAGGTTTACAGATGACATTCTTGCCGTCAACAGACAACTGATTTCTTTTTAATTTTTTATTCAGAAAAGTATAGGTTGCTGTTTGTCTAATTATTTGTAGAGAAATATGCATTATGCATAAGAATGAGGCCTGATGTTAAATCTTATACATGCTTATTCAGAAGAAAATTGTCTTATGTTTCATAAGGGAAAAATAAATAAATAAATAAACAAACAAATAAATAAATAAATGCTGCCTGAGACATTCATTTTGATAAATATGTATATGCTTGCAAACTTAAATATAATAGCAATTTCAGTCAGCACCCATACCACTATTCAGCCCTATTTCTTCTGGAATTATAATGTGGAAGAAATGTCTCAACTACGCAAGCACCATCATTTCTGAGCAGTCACTGAATTTGGTTTAAGTAGGCAGTCAGGTTATATAATCAAGACATGTCAGTGAGAATTGCCCTTTTCGTAGTGATGAACAAAAAGCTTGACATCTGCAACTGATGTAGCACTGAAAGCAGAATACTTCCTTGTGTTTGCTTCCTGGGCAGCTAGAATAATCTGCCTGCTTATCTGCATACTGCATGTGGACAAGGAAGGCTTGCTTATTTTAAAAACGCAATACTTATTTTATCCCTGACAAGGGAAAAGTGTCAAGATTCAGGTCTAGCTTCAACTCAAAATATATAAATGATTAAAAGAAACAGAATCCAGTATCTGGGTCTTGTGATAAATTGAAATGGGAGAAGCTATTAAATTTAAGTTCAAATATCATATGTCATCTAAAATGTCAGTTCCTTGAATACTTTCAACTGAATGAGGCTGAATGAGTCTATGAGGCATCACTAAACTTAAAAAGTACCATAAGTGTATGGTGAAGTCATGCTTAATTTGAAGATGTATGTATGTATGTATGTATGTATGTATGTATGTATGCAGGGACGTGCAGTCACTAGAGGCAAGGGAGGCGGAGCCTCACCACTCTCCTCAGGAAAAGAAAATAAATTTAAATATTTTTTTTAAAATAATTAAAGCCAAGATAGTTGCTACCAGATTCCAGGTCCCAGTGGCTTGGTGTCTGCTTAGTGTTAACCAAAGCAGGAGGCGAGAGAACTCGGGGCCTCTTTTCCATAAGGAATTTTTCGCCTTCTAAAAGTTAATAAAGAGTTAAAAGGCAAAGAAGTTCAGATGGAAAAGAGGCACTAATTCTCCCGCCTCCTGATTTGGAAGCAGCCAATCGTGTCTTCTTGAGCACGCTTACGTTGGGCGGGGCGTGCTTCAGAGGAGAGAGGAGTGGGCGAGAAGGAGGAGGCTGCCTCTTTGCTGCAGACCTGGGCGCTTGGCGGCTCCCGCGATGCAAAGTAAGTGCCCCACCGTCCCCGATGCTGCTGCCCGCTGCCCCGGCCTGCTTCTCCAGGCTCCGCCGCTGGAAGTCTCGGATCGCCTCTGGGGGAAGGCTGAGTGAGAAGCAGAGCGAAGCTTCTCCGCGGCCTCCCGGCGCTACGCAGAGGCTTAAAGTCTACCATTCTTTTGCATCTGTTTATACTGAAGTGTGCATAACTCTAACCTAAAGACTACCCATGTGACTAGCAGTCTTCCAAAAGAGAGAATACCCTCTATCAAATGCTATTTAATGGAATAAAAGGTCTTGATCTCTTGTTTAGTGAGTCATATTCATAGGATAATACTTCACAGTATATTATATGCATCTCTTAACAACAGTTCACAATATCTCTTCACAATAAATATGAAAGTCACAGTACAAAGTACACTAAAAGAACAAATAAAGGTATTTTGTCTATTTGAAAGTAAATATATTCTAATGTTAAAAATGTCTGCCTACAAGCATAGCTACATTCTTCATTTCCACGTAAATGGGATTTATTAATAAGTGCCAGTCAGTACCAGAAATTTAAGCATGAAGAACTTTAATTTGAAGAAATACCATTGGCTGATCAGTCAGTTCCTTAGAAAAAGCAAAAATTACCCTGCAGCTGTAGCACAAGCCATACTTATACCCTATAAAAATCAATAAAACTCTTTTTCAAGGTTATTTAGGATACAAATGCCAGTATAAAGCATTGTCAGTATAAGATTATGCTGGTAAATTTTACTACATAGGACCATAATATAATGTATTGTATGTTTGATGGCAACTCCCGAACTGAATGTTCTGTCTAAGTGCAAGCTTAATGAAAAATTACTTGGATGACAGGAAAACAGGTGTGTGTGTTACTGACTCATCCCAAAATATGACATTTTAATAGAGTACAAATTAATGTTCTTAGAGCAAGCAGATCAGAGGTGTCATTTGAAAAATTCAAAACCTGAGTAAGCATGTTCCATGGTTCAGTCATACCAATAACTAAAATTAGTGGTACCACTAAATTAAAGCTGCCAATGGCAAATCTAGTTGAAAGCAGATTATCCTTTAGCAGCAATGCTAACAATAAAGGGAAAAAGTGATATAAAAGCAAGGACAGATGCTGTTATAGCTTCCTTTCCATCAAAAAGACGACATACATGACAATTTCACAATGCAAACTCTACCCCAACATATGTACCCTGTTGCAATTCAAGTATAAAAGGATGGAGTTTCTGTCATGATACCCCTGGCACATTTTGTCATCAATGTGACTATTTCAGGGCTGTCAAACTCGCGGCCTGCAGGTCAGATGCATTATGTGATGGCCACGCCCAGTTTAGCAAAGAGGGGGGAAGTCCTTATAGGTCACGTGACATCACTGTGACACCGCGAGTTTGACAAGCCTGATCTATTTTCTTTAACAAGTATGTTGCATAGCTTTTAAAGACAAAACAGGTGTTCCCTTGAAGAGTATCTATCTGAGCAAATACCCTTTTGCTCAGTAAAAATGTGATCTTCAGGAGGAAAAGATTTGGCCCAAGATAAATGACAGTACCAACGAAAAATAAGAATCTGTCATTTATATAGCATAAACATAATACGTGTGAATGAAATATGCTAAGTAGTACTACTTCCTACTATGGAAACTCATGAAAGACAGAATCCCCCTAAAAGTCTATAGCTTAATAGATTGCTAGAGCTACTGTAGACCTAAGTGCAGAAAATGATTATGTATCATGTAATTTATTATTTTCACCTTATGACAATCAAATACGTGCTCTACTAGGAGAACTCTTTGTGTGTCAGTTTTTTTCTTCTATGTAAAATGAAGCTAATAGCATTTTATTCTCCACTGTTGAGATTGAATTCATTAAGACTTACAGAACCTATTTCAGTTCTCTAAATAGAAGGCAGCATTGAAGTGCAAATTATATTATCTTAACAAAAGATGCCATCATTAGAATAAAGAAGCTAAAATTAAAACCAAACATTTTTTTTCATTCCTCAGCATGTTGAAATTAGTCTAATGCCTATGTCAAAGGAAGAGAAATAATAATAAATAATGAAAGGTGGGTGATACGAGAGAGAAAGAATAGCAAAATCAGCAGCAAAGAAAAACAGATTTAACAGTTGGCAATTGCTCACTTGTGTTATGTTAAAACAAATTAAATTCAGAGTTATGCTACTACTGAAATATGCTATTTGCTAAATAGTTTTGGGCAAAAAAATCAAGAGAAAAGAAAAAAAATATTGGCTTCATAATTTTTCTATTCTGCTCTGAACATTTTTGCTATTTACATCATCAGTATAAGATGATTCATTCTGAGCCAGATAATGTTATTTATATCAACAAACAACGTTCTGGGAATATAGAGGTTTTGTTTTACACAATCAAACTATTGTCCACCTAGTCCAATTTCTGATGGTTTGAGGATGCAAGAGGCTTTGCACAGGATGTAAAAGGACATACTGTACTTCAAAAGTAGATGGGAGCATGATACGGAGAATGATGGAGACCCTGTGAATTTTAAGAGAGTGATTGATTTATTTATTAAATGCCATCAAGTTGTTATCAACTTTAGTAATGACACAAGACAGATTTTCTCCATGGTGATCTGCCACTAACCGTTTAGGTCTTCCAATGTAGACTCATTGTTGCTGTAACTATCAATCTTGCTGTTAGTTATCCATATTTTTTCCTTCCATCTTTCTCAGCATTAAAGTCTTCTTGAGAACAAGGTCTTTGCAAAGTAGGTTTATTTGAACCTGTTCATGTGTGTCTTCAGAACTCTGGATTGATTTATTCTATCATTCTTGGTTGTCCTTTTAGGTATCCCTGCTGTGACTACATACTCTTGGCATACACTCCTGACGTTCTTCAATTATCCTTCTCAGGAACATACCTCTTCCACGCGGTACACCACACTAGATTCAGGGAAGAGGGGTGGTGTTAAAGGATGAAATAGGCATCTCACATTTATGCAAAACTTTATTTTACTCTTAAAAACCTCACAAATGTTTGCCCCAATATTTAAAATTAAGGTGATAGTAAGGATCTAAGAAATTTTCAAAAAAAGATGTATGTAGTGTATGTAGAGCCGAGGTGGCACAGTGGGTAGAGTGCAGTACTGCAGGCCACTTCAGCTGACTGCTATCTGCAGTTCAGCAGTTCAAATCTCACTGGACTCAGATTGTGAGGGCGATATGCTGACTCTGTAAACTGCTTAGAGAGAGCTGAAAGCCCTATGAAGTGGTATATAAGTCTAACTGCTATTGCTATTGCTATTGCTATTTTGCATATCTGATCTAACCAAGTATTGTTAACAGTGACAGCAGTTCTCCGTAGTAGGAAATGCCAGAATTCTGCATGCAATACATGTGTTCTCATCCTGGCACTTGTTATATTGCTGACAATTGTATTCGCATAATATTATCAAACAGTGCCATGACTTGTAATTTTACAAATATTAATATTATTATATATGTTTGATAAATATCTTAAAATAAAAAATAAATAACTTAAAATAAAATAAATAACTTAAAATAAAATAAATAACTTAAAATAAAAAATACACAGAACAAGTGACTTAAGTAAAATGACTTCTAAAGAATGAACTAATTAACTGCAAAAAATAATTAACTTGCATGAAATCACGAATTGGAAAGTCACTTCCTAATGAAAATGATAACTTAGGGTAAGAAGAATGACTGTGTTCCAAACCTAACCTACATGTATTAAATTAGTGAAGCATTACCTTGAAGCAGTTATCTTAAGATTGAAAAGGATAAATCTGCTCTATAGTTTCATTTCCAAATTCAAATATTACATGTAGCAAGATGCACAGATGTAAATAAACTTCCAGCAATGTTAAATAGTCATGACCCATATTTTAAATTATTTAAAAAATAAA
The DNA here is from genome assembly GCF_051295495.1 of Thamnophis sirtalis. Classification (NCBI taxonomy): domain Eukaryota; kingdom Metazoa; phylum Chordata; class Lepidosauria; order Squamata; family Natricidae; genus Thamnophis; species Thamnophis sirtalis. The sequence goes on along the minus strand of NW_028261390.1, from coordinate 51,695,143 downwards.
CAAACAGAGACAATTACAATTTCCTTTTCATAACATCTTTTGAGTAAGACTCATATATACTCTCTATAACTGTTGATTCACAATGGATCACCAGATTTCTGTGGCTATCAATTTTAATATCAACTGGAAATGACAACCCAACTATGCCAACAAAAACTCAAAACATTTTAGTATAGAATTTATGATTTAAGCAACTGTTTTTATAATAGCAAGGACAAAAGAAACATAAGACATTTTTTCCTGCATTAAATCTTCTTTAAGTCTACATAAACCAGTCCAACTTGATAGTCAACCAGTTTTTGTACCAATCTTGTCTAGCATCAAATTTCTGTCTCATGGTTTCTATGATGTTTTGTGTCTCAATTTTCTGTTAAAAGATAAACAACCATAGCAAACACTAAAGTGACATGAGTAAATGCAAGGATACCCATGATGAAAATCTGATGTGACCTCTGTTAACAAGACTTCTTCATGCAATGTGTTTTAAAAGGGTGTACTTAAGTCTTGCTGATTCATTGTTTGAATTGGGCTAATGGCTTTCATTCAAGTTTCCCTATTTTGTTCTAATTGCACAGTTCTTATATTCATACATGTATACCTGTAAAAGGATGTGGGAATGACCTTGGAAGACAGGGAGAAGAGACCAATTCAATTTTTTAAATATTGAGAAATAATACTGCAGTTGCTCCTTTAAATAGGTAGCCAATGTATCAGGGAAGTAAGATATTTAGCTTAGTATCTCTCTAACACAATGTAATCATTGTGGAAGCAATGCATTTTATGTCGGTTTTGTTGCTGTGGAACTGTATATTTCCAAAGCAAAAGCATTTACAGAAATTAAAGTATCCAAAATGACTTCAGTAAATTAATCTGTCCCATTTTATGACCTTCTACCTTCACAGCAGAATCTATATTACAAACCTCGGTTAGTAACAGCACAAAACTAACAATAAGATATATGAGTTTATCAATCCATTAATTTGTAATGCAACTTTAAGTTTTAACTTTTAAATAAAAACACATACCGGTATATAACAAAACAACTGCTCCTGTGATTGTCTGGATTTGTTTTCTCATTCTGTCTCTCATAGTTGAGGTCTACCTATGATGTCTATTATAGGCCTCTCTCATCTCTTTAAGTGGGAGAACTTGCACAATTGGTGGCTGACTAAATAGTTTTTTGCCCCACTGTATATGCCAGTTGCCAAGCGTCTAAATTTTGATCATGTGGCTGCAGGGATGCTGCAATGGTTCTGTGAAAAATTATAAGAAATTTTTTAGTGCTGTTGTAACTTTAAAAGAATGGTTATCACTCAAATACTACTGTAAAAGCAAACTAACATTTTGCTCTGTGGATGTTACATTGAACCTGTTGATAATATCCAAATAATTTTAACTTATGATACATATTGTTTTTTACACCTTATTTTAGAGGTAGAATAATCATTGTGTCAATATGAGATTTTTATTATTAAGTACATTGCATTTTTGCAGCTTGTCCATTAGATCTTGCAGAAAAGGCATGCTCTAGATCTTGTGCATTGCAGTGTGTTATTTGGTGGGACCCAAGAAGAGGCTCTGTCTGGAATATTATCCCCTAGATTAAATTCGCTGCAATCTTGAGGCATGTCATAAGATCTTGAAAACATGCTCTTGTTACCAAGCCTGGGACTCAAGGGTATGATTGAACTCTTATCATGATTGTGTTAATTGCTGTTAGTTTTTCTCTTGTTTGTTGACTATATTATTATTATGTGTTTTTATCTTGTATGTAAGCATTGCTGGCTCTCCAGAACCATGTATTAGAAATGGATAACTGTAAATTGAATGAACAAATAAATATTTGCTTGGAAGTAACTTGTTAGGTGATTGCCTGTTACTTTTTTTAACTGCTAAGAAAGTTCTTTAATATTTAATTGGGATGTGTAAATAAAGAGGGTCTGGTAGATCATCTTTGCTTTATAGTGTAACAGCTTTTTTCATTTTTTAAAAGAAAAAAAAACAAATGTAAAGTTTTCAAGGCTCTCTGTTCTTCTTATGGGATGGCTATGCCTTGACACTTATGAACTATTAAATAGATTACTACAGAAACATCCATAAGATATTTCTAAAATAAAAGGCAAGTCAATGAATAATATAACAAAAAGACAGAAAAAAACCATTTTCAGTGGCAGCTAACAATTATTCTAAGGGCTTGCCCAAAAAAACATATCAAAGTCCCTCAACAGCCCCCCAAAATGGGGGAACAAAAAGGGGAAACTAATTTGTCAGAAGTCTTGGTACTTTTTAGCTCCAGGTTTCACTTTTATTCTAAAAAAGTCAGTGGGTCTAAGTGATATTTAAAATGCCGAAGCTCAAACAACTCTTTCAATTGCAGTCCTCCCTTCTCCCCAGTAAAACATCAATACAACTATTTACTTGACACTAAAGAACTCGAGGTCCATCCCTCTCCTTTTGCAGGCTTGAAAGGTTACCTAGAATCCTAAATCACCAGAGCAGAATCTGACCACGAGTGGACAACTAGGACAATTCTTTCTAGATAATCCTTTGGGGCTTATTTATTTGAATAATTCCACACTTGGCATTTCGTTTCTTGAGGCAGAGAGCACTTGAGCCGCTAAGAATCACGGTGAGCCGATTAGTTGTTCCTTTCTTTCCCTAACATTCACTTTCCTCCCTTCATCCTTTCCCCAAGTAACCTCCTAGGACATTATTTTTAGCCTGTATAGCAATGCTTGAGAACCACGAACATTAAGAATCTTTTTAATGATGTAGTTCTCGGACGCACCGTTTCTTTTTTGATCGAATTTTTTCGTTTCTTTCGTGTAAGTCCAAAGAAAGACAGAGGCCAGTTGTGAAAGACTTGGCAAGCGTGCTAATCCTCCTTCCCATCTCACCAGAGCTGGGAGAAGGAGTCCGGTATTTAACCAACTTTTTTCAGGTTTACAGTTGCAAATCCACCTCCTTAAAGCGACGCGTCAAAGGGAAAAAGGGGCAGGAGGGAACCTCGAGTTTTCTAGTGCCAATCCAAATCAAGCCCGCGGCTGTAAATGAGCCACGTGGAGTCTTTGCTCTGGAGGTGACTTCCTGCTTAGATTGACAAACTGGCCTGAAAGATTAGCAAGGAAAGCAGAAGGAACAAGAATAATATTCAAAGAGAACCGGGGGGGACGGGGGGGAGGCACACTGTATTAGGAAAGGGGAGAGAGGGGAAAAAAGTTTGTGATTTTACAGAGTGAGAGCGGGCGCGCTGCAAGAGGCCGGGAAGGAGAGGCGGTAACAATTGGAGAAAAAGGAGGAAGGCCGAGAGAGGAGGAAAAGAGGAGGAGAGGAGGAGGAAAAGCGAAGCTGCAGGGGAGGCGAGCAAGAGCAAAGCGGGGCTCGGCGCCAGGCGCCTGTCTGTGAGGGGAAAGAGAGGCGGCCGCAGCAGCAGCAAAAGGAGGAGGGAAGGGGAAACACGCAAAGCTCTGCGCTCAAGTGAAGAGCAGCAGTCGTCGGGAGGGTGGCGACAGTGGTATCCCAGTGGCGGCGGCGGCTGGGGAAGCCGGTATCGCCGCCACTGAAGATGCGGCTGAAGCTGGGCTTCCTCTTGCGCGCCGTCCTCCTGGTCGGTTCCTTCCTGGGGCTGCTCCTGCTCTGGTCTTCGCTTTCCCCCCGGGCCGAAGAGCCCAGCCCGGGGGAAAGGATTCGGGTAAGTGGCTACCGCGAAAGGGAAGGGGTGTTTGCCTGCGGGGGGGGAAAGGTGGAGTGCGGCTCCGAACACCGGCCGACAACCCTCTCCAGCCGGCTGCCTGGGTGTCGGGCCGAAGCTCCCTTTCGATGTGGGTCCGGCCGAGAGGGGGCGGTGGCGGCGGCGGCTGGTGTTCGTTCTGTTGCCCAGGCTGCGGCCTGTGGCGTTGGCAAGGCCTGCGAAAGGACAGTGACGGCTTTGGAAGGGCTCTACTACGAGCTGGGCGCTTCCTTTGCCATGGGGAGGCGGTGGGCAGGTGGCCGCCCAGCAGTGGCAGCGGGCGGGTGGTGTTGCTTGAGGCAGCCGGACATTGCCTGCATAAATGCTTTTGCTGATGTTAGATGAAGCGGGACTTTGCCCTTAGCAACCTACTAATATGTCCGGAAGGTGGAAAAGGCTGTGAAAAAGCCCTAAGTAATATTATAATTTGAAGGGCCGGTGTAAGATGCCTCTTAAATCAAGACTGTGGAAATAACCGAGATGCTTTAACACAGGATCTTCTGACAGGTGCTTCTATCTGAAACAATCACATACAGAGATTCATAAAATATTTTCTCTTTTTTAATATCTCTGAATATCTTCCTATAGAAAGATACAGGCAGTTTATAATTAGTATCCTTTGAAAACTATTTTTGATCGGTGTGAATGGGCTGGAAATATAATGGAATACTTCTGTCTTTAGCAATTTGTTTTTCATCTGTTATAAATGTAATATTTTCTCCCCTATTATCTTCTTCCAAATCGTGTAGTTAGGTTTGGCTGTGAGTTAGTGACTCACAGCCCAAAATCAATCATCACTTGATTTTTTATGGTTAAAGATGGACTTCAACCTGAGCCTCCTTAACTCAACACACAGCAAAAATTAAAATGTAGGCAGAAACAAAATCTTTACCCAGAGGGCTTTGCATTGTATCTCATTTAAACAGTCAACCTACTTGCATGTACTCTTACCATACCGGGAACTTGTAGTCCAGCAGGTGGTGCATTTGTGTGCTGCCTTGCACACTTGTAGTCCAGTGCTATTATCTTGAATTCACTGGAACTTATTTCTAAAAAACAATACATATAGATGTTTAAGTTTCAGAAATAAATTATGTGAAACTAATAGCCAATGTCAGTGTCTATTTCTTTGTTTACTTAATCCTGCTTTTTTGAGTCCTGAAAAAAAGATGTGCATTTTAAAAATCTTTTTCCAAACCAAAAGATCCTTAGTATTAATATTTTTGATTGCTGGTAAAAGTAAAAGATAGTGTTTATAATTTTGGTACCAGTTATACCAAAACTTGACAAATTTGATGATTTGTTCTGGTATTGTAGTTGGATAAAATCTCACTTGTGCTTTTTTGAATTAAGACTCAGTAGTGCATGCCTACATTTTCTGCGCTTCTTTAGCTGGCCTTTGTGACTTAAATATCAACTGTTTTTGTTTACAGTAGTCTGTTTTTTAAAATTATAATGGCAAAACTTTGACTGAAATATATGCAACCAACAAAATTAACACATTTAATTTCTAATGGTCTATTGTATACACTGATTGGTGTTCCATCAATCTTAGGGTTGCTTTCAGCATTGATCTTAATTTAAAACTTTTATATAGCCATCTGTCTTCTATCAAAATTGGGTGCTTCCCAATGATCAATTAAAACAATATCAATAATAAAACAACATAATACATAAATATATTAAAACCATAAACATAAAAAGGCACCAACAATAAGCTTCCAACATAAAATCCTTCATAAAATCTTCTTACCCATCTCACCTATCCCAGTGCTTCGCGAAAAAGCCAGTTTTTCAATGCTCTTTGGGAGGCTAGGAGAGCAGAGAATCTGTTGGATTTCAAAAGGGAAGATGTTCTAAGGGTAAATCTAATAATTCCAGAATTATCTCTCTCTGGAATGTTTTCAGATAGAGGTTTGCAGTACAATAGTATAAATACAGGTAGTCCTTGCTTAATGACCATTCAACTATATATAATAGTGTGATGTTCAATAAATGGTGCTCATGTCCAGTTGTTGCAGCAACCCTACCATCATGTGATCAAAATTTCGGCTTTTGTACCCATGCTTAAAATTGCCCACCTATCTTCCCCATCTCTCTTCTTTTGATTGCCCTGCACAGTAATGCTTGTCTCGAGCAGCACTGGGGTTAAAGTAGCGGCACCGGGGTGATTGGCTGAGACTGCTGAAGGATCAGGCTTCTACTTTAGCACAAATGTCACTGCTACTAATAATTCCATTGTGCGAGGGAGTCAAAAGGGCAGAGATGGGACAGGTAAGTGGGTGGGGAAGCTGAAGAGGAAGCAGTCCTTTACCTTACGGATGAGGCTTGGGGCTGGGAGGGAGCCAGCTGGAATGACTTGGATCAGGTTGGGTCCTGGCCTAATGACTGATGGGGTTTGGTTAAGACAAAGGAATTGTCATTGCTAACCAGTGTAGTCACATGATGTCATACTTTTATAGTCCGAAATCGCTGTCATAACTTGAGATCACCCATAGCACAATTTGTTTATTTCCAGTTGAGTCTTTGGTAGTTCTTTTTAAGAAGTAATTAAATTTACATATTGCCTTGATTTAAATCAATCTGATGTCAAAACTGTAATAAATACAGTAAGTGTTTCACACTGAGAACCTTCTAAGACAGGGATGTTAGCCAAATACTAAAGCAATTTGTGTCTAAATTATGTACATATAAAAAGACATGTTAATAAAAATCCAGAAGGTTAAGTGCAGCACTTTGACACTGTTGTATGTAAACCAGAACCCTTCAACAATATTTTGTGAGGCATGTTACATTTAGTCAGTTATTCCTGAAATAGGAGTAACAAATTCCTTTTCACCAAACACTACTTAGGGCAATAAAAAAGTATAGATGTGCTCCCATATTAATTAGTATAAGGCAGAATTATTAAACAAAGAATGCTCCTAGACTTAAAATAATTTTAAACAGATTGAATTCAGATTTAAACTTACAATAATGCTATACAGTAATGACAATAATGTGCTCCACAAACTTACATTTTAAAAAATTAAAATCTTTGATAGTAGGTACTAACAACCTGCAGATTCCAAAGTCTGTGCTTACATGAGAAGTTGTACAATGTGTTAATGCAATTTACTCCTAAATTTAAAAAAAAATAAAGGAAAGAGATAAGTGCATATAATAAATTATTCTTTTATATTAGTTATACATGTACATTCTTATTTTGTTGATGAGTATTGCTTGTATAGGTACTGCTCCTAGAGTGTGTTTTATGAAAACCTCTTCTTCAGCAACAAACAGCTTGGAGGACAGTGTTAAATACATTTTCATATCACACATCTTAAATATAAACTTAGAGGAAAAGGCTCAATCTGTATATGCAGACTATTAAAAAAAAACAAATATTAATACCTTACTTTGTACTAATGCAGGGTATGAGTCTCTCCAGAAAGTGTTGACTAACTTGCTCATCCAAGGGTGTTTGTTTCTTGCTTTATTTTTAAATGTGTCAAGTTTATAACAAGTGTACATTCATTCCTTTTACCAGGAATGATTTTTTTTAATTCGAAGAACAAGTGACCTAACCTGAAATCTGCATGTAAAACATGCTGAATCTCCACTGAATCGCTTTAAAACAATATCTTTCAGTTGCCCCTAAATAAGCAGTAGCCTGTGCTCTTAATGTTTTGCTTGTAAATTCATCTATTACCATATTTGTTACTGGTGTTTTCTTTTCCTGAAGAATAGTATAGATGAGGTGTAAGTAGAACTTCATGAATTTTCAATCCCAAAATAGCATGTAGATCAATTTCTAGAGAAAATTACATATAGTGTTAAATATTCTAGGTCATTGTGCTTTTTATCCTCTTTTGTACTATGATAATTTGGCCATTAAAAGTAATTGGATCATTTATCATTTGAAATGTGTCACAACACTTTCATGGAACTAACGGCATAAAAAAAGGTAATATTCTGAAGAAAACAATTACATCTGTTTTTCATAAAAACCAAACATTGTGGGTTGGACTTCATAGATATTACAGGTATTGTGATTTGGGGTGATCTTTTGTGCTGTTTTCATTATGCAAAATACAATGCTGAGGAAACAAATAGTGGAAATCAAAGCAGCATAGCTTTCTGCTTTGCCTAATTTATGCCTAACTGCTAACCCTTCTTCCCCCATTAAACATGAGCTTTCTAAAAGATGCTGTTTGATGATGCTACTGAAAAGCTTTTGGATTCCCCCCTCCCCACAATAACCATAGCTTCAGTTCCAAGAAAAAGAATACAGCTAGATTGTGTTTAAGTAAGCATTCAGTACAATACTGTTTGCTAACACTAATTGTTTAGCAGTGAACTATCTGCTTTTGGGGCAGTGTGCCATGAAATTAGTTAACAAGTAGTTCACTGAAAAAAATAACATCCTCACCAACTGTGTTGAACATTGATTGTGATACATGAGAGGTTCAATTCCAGCTCTCCTGGGGATAATTTCTGTTGATATAAAGAATATAAAGCAAGAGCAGTCTTCAAAAAGGCCACAAATCACAGCTTTTCAACACTAAAGAGCTTGTGAAATCCTGAAACAATGAGTAGTTTGATTGCAAAAGTCCTACTAAATTTGTGTTGGCAGAATCTCACTCTATGCAACCACAGGCCAAGGAAATGTGCATGTTTAACAATTGTGTGAACTTTTATAGTCCAACGCTTAGCTGTATTTAGACTCTATATAAAACCAATCTGCATTATTCCAGATAAACAGAGTAACTGTCCATTATGACCAGCTTTCGGAAGATCTGAATTCATGAATATGCAGTTCCAAAGACACTTGAGAAAGCAAACAAAAATATTTACAAATTCATAAAGATGTTTGCTAATATATAATATGAGGAAGTTTTAGGAGAGAAAGGGTTTGTGGGGAAAAATCCAGGGCATAATACAGTATTTCTATTTGTTTGTTCAGTTTATATAGATGCCTATTTCACATACCTTATTTCCTTAGTATAAAAATATCCTTATGTGCAATAGCCCGAAGTACTTTACAGGTGGTAAAATTGCATATTACATTAGGTAAAATATTTCAACTGGAGCTTTATGAGATTTATTACATTTGAACAGGCTTGCAAGGAAAAGAGAAAAATAGAGAAAAATAATTTGTGTTTGGATTGGAAGGCAATCCAGCTATTAATTAGATCAACACAAGCTTAGCTTCTGTTGAGATCAACCAGTTGTTTCTAGTTATCACCTCCTATGCTTCCTAGGATTTAATTTGTACTAGGCAATCAATGCCTTGTTGGAACATCATTTCAGAGATATTTCCTTACCTAAATAGAGAAACAATAACCACAGGGAGGCAAAAAAGCAGTAGCACTGAGAGCAATTTCCAACCTTCTTGCCATCTTCATGTGCAGGAGTACATATCAGGAGTGCATGTGAGGGAATGCACAAAAGGTGCTACATGAGTTGAGAATGGTAGTGGTGTGCACCAAAGATACTACATGGGTCAGGCAGGGCATGCAGATGCTAGAAATGGTGCAATGATACAGGGTCCATGAGAATCATTGGGGTGTAACAAGAGGGTGATGGTATGGGTCAAGAAGGGGATCTCAGAGTTGTGTGAGAAATGAGCCAATCGTGGGTAGCATGGATTTGGAAAGAAATGCTGTGAAATTCAGGAATAGTCTGTGAGGGAATGGTGTGGGGGATGCACAATGAGCCAGGGATGTGGATCAGGAAAGGTACATTTCTTCACATTGTGATGGCCCCATTGGTTTTTTTCTTGGAAGAGGAGGATGAGCCAGAACCAGGGCTATCAGACATGGAGACCCAGGGTTCCCAGGAAGCCGCCTGAGGGCGAAAAACAGCCCAACACGCAACCCTGAAGTTTGGAAACGGACTTCCAGGTTGCCTGTAGGCCGCCTCCAGAGGGTGAAAAGCAGCCCAATGCGCAAACTGAAAGTATGTTCGCAAACTTGCGGTTTGCGCTTTGGGTTGTTTTTTGCCTTCCGAAGGCTTCATGAAAGCCTCTGCAGGGCGAAAAACAGCCAAAAATGAAGGCCAAAGTCAACTGGCCAGTGCATGCATGCAGACTGGAGCTGATAGGGCAATGCCTCGCATACCCTAACAAATGGCTCCACGTGCCATAGGTTTAGCCATCACGGCCCTATGATGTACTGTTTTGCCCAGTTAATGGACATCAAAACATGAAGTTTATAGCTAATTAAATTGTACTACTATACTATGAATTTTCTGTTATTATAATTGTTAGAGCTGGGACATGGTGGCTCAAATTACCACTCATTAAACTTAACATTACTTTGATTATTTAATCATTTTTAAAATTTGTTTCCTTACACTGACAATTCAGTGTATTAAGGTTCAATATTGTGTGAACTTGGATGGTCTTGTTTGCTCAAACAAATCATAATTATGATTTATTGACTTATGACACAGTATAAATGCTAACATTACTCTTTCATGTAAACTACTTTCAGAAGTTTTCCATGAAATGTAGTCAATTTGAAACAGATATTGAAGAAAAATTGTTACTAGGGTGACAAGGGATAAAAAATATTTTAAGTCCACAACAGGCGCATAATACTCATAAGCAGTTCAATCTGACATCTCTTTAATTCACAGAACTATAAATAACAGGAAGAAATATAACATAATAAGAAATGCAACATTCTGTTATTATAACTAGTCTCAGTACAGGTAGCCCTCAAATTACAATGACAAACTGGGACTGGAATTTTCATCACTTTGTGATGCTTTTCGTTTCAAATATGTTTTATTTTCATTTTCATTTCATATAGTCACATATATACTGTGCATGACCGGGGCCATATAACATTGAGCAATAAACACAGCCATCCTTGTCAAAAATACTCCCCAAAATACAAACCCAATATACCACTTCAACCCTCCATACACCCTTTCTTTCACCCCCCTCCAACTTTCCTTTCTCCCCTCCAACATTCCCCTCTCCTACTTCCCCTCCCCCTCTATCACTCCTTTCTCCCAATACACTCCCTCCCTTCCATCTCACCCTCCTTCCGATCCTCTCTCCCACCCCCTCTACCCCTCTTTCTTCTTTCCCTCTGCTCCTCCCTTCGGTGTATTTCTACTATCTTATCAATATATTCAGCTTCTTATTTTTACACTAGAATTAAAAAGGCAACAGTATACAAGTGCAATCATGTTACTTTAAAATCTGGCACATACTATATTTCCCCCCTCTCCCCTATGACCCCACCTCCCTTCCCCCCCCCGACTTCCCAGAGCCCGTACACAGTATAGCTTTTTATCAAACACAGTCTAAGATATATTAAAACCAAGGAAATTTTTTAAAAAAAAGGAAAAAAAAGAGAAAAAAAAGTCAGTAAAATCTCTGCGTTGAACTCAGCTTCTTGCCATTAGACAGACTTTAAGCAGTTTACATTGTTCCTAATCTTAGTTGTTTGATTACCTGCAGGATTTCCCCAGAAGTTATTTGTTGGTTCAACTTTTGCCTGTACTCTTCTCTAACTAGGGGTATTATCTCTTTATCTAAGTATCTGTCTATATCTAAACCCTTAATTTTGTCCCCTTTGTACCTCCTTCCCTCTATAACACAATTTGGATACATTTCAAATTTTTCTTTTGATTTCCTCTTCCAATTCTTTTCGTTTTTGCCCTTGTTTATGTCTATGTATTTTGTTTATATTCATCAGTACTCCTCTCATATATGCTTTACTTACATCCCCTACAAATTCCATGAATATACCCTTATTCGTATTCAGAACAAAGTATTCAGGTGGCAATTTTTTACAATCATTAATATACTTTTCATATCTAAATAAACTCTCATTCGACCTCCAAGACCTTCTTGCCTGCACTACCCTTCCCAATTCCGTCCAGACTGGGTTATGATCCAAGAGGACCCACGCCGCAATCTTTGTCTTCTTCACCCTAGAAAATAAATCATTAGTGATTTGTATAAAATCAATCCTTGAAAGGGATTGATGTCCATCAGAAAAAGGGGTGAAGTCATATGCCTCTGCGTTTCTTTCTCGCCAAACATTTCTCAATTCGAAGTTGTCCATCAAGTCTTTTTCCCTTCTAGAATTAGGTCTAATGCGATATATCTTCCAAAGGGATCTGCTTCAATTAACTCAGCCTTAATGTCTTTTCTTAAATATACAACTATACCATTTTTCTTTTCCGTAGCAGAGGTCACGAAATATTGACCAAGTTCAGGGTTGAACAGATATTTTTGATCAGTTGATTTGATATGAATTTCTTGCAGACAAACCATATCGTTCTTGAACTGTTTGAGATAGTGAAATATTTTCTTTCTCTTCTGTAAAGAGTTCAGACCATAACTCCTTGATCAATGGCCGATGATTATTGAGGTTGTTGCAATATGCCTTGTTTTCCCATTTGTTTGGTAGTCATACGGCTAGATCTTTGTTCTCTGGTCCCTTGCCCTTCCGGAAGGAGGAAATGGTGCTTTTTGTCTGGTAGTTGTGTGATTTGCTGTTTATCTTGTCCTTCTCGTAGTCTTTCTCCAGATCCAGATAATTCAGGGTGTCCAACCTTCAGGGTCTTGTGATAAAAATCTCGGGCTTCCCATACAGAGTTGAGACGATATTTTTGCTTATCAAATGTAATTATGATACCAAATGGTACATCCCATCTATACTGTATCTGACGGTTTCTGAGTTCTTCCACTAGAAAAGCATAATCTCTCCTGGCTCTTAGCATTTGGGGTGGTATTTCTTTCAAGACAATCAAGTCCTGTCCGCCAATTTGAAGCCTGGTATTATAAGACTCTTGTAGTATCATGTTTCTAAACTCTCTTGTAGTAAAGTATATAATTACATCTCGGGGGAGTTGCCTCTGTTTTGCCACCCAAGAGTTAGCACGATAAAATTTTTCGATCTGCCAGTCAAAGTTGGACCCCGGTCTTTCCACCAGATGGTTAAAAGCCTCTGAGAAAATCTGCTTCAAGTTCTCCTGTTCGTTTTCACGCAGCCCCCTGACTCTTAATGCAAGCTCCATCTGTTTGTAGTGTATCATAACAATTTGTTTTTCAGCGTTTTCAACTTTTTGTTGCACCACTTCAATTTTGGATGTCAAGTTAGTGTTGGCTTCATCAAGAACCTCTAGCTTATCTTCCATTCCAGAAACATATTCTGTCAATACAGTTACAAGTCCCACCATATCGTCCTTTGTTTTGGCAATCCTAGTATCAAGCTTATCATATAAGTCTGCATTAAATTTCTTTATCTCCTCTCTGAATTCTCTGAGAGTTTCTAAATTCTGCTCTCTAAATTCTCTAAGTGTCTCAAAAAAAAGTTCTTTCGTTAGCAAATCTCCAGTAGGGGGTGTAGAGGGTGGAAGCTGCAACTTTGTGCCAGGTGCGTGAGATGTACTCCTAAAAAGAGGTCTCCCCGAATTTAATTTTGATGCCATTATATCTTTTCTTCAAACAATTATTCAACAATTATTCAAACTCTGCTGGCCCGTTGTGTAGCTTACGAGGGAAGAAAGTATTAAGTCCCCCCTTTATTTGTTCTTAGAGGTTTTTCAAAAGGTTTCAGAAAAGAGCATTGTAACAAAGCAGGTTTCAAAAGATTAGCATTGTAACGAAACAGTTCATATTCATCTCTGTTTGGAATGTCTCTATATTAACAAGGAGTCTTTTAAAGCTTTTAAAAGTTGATAAGAAAAAAGTCTTGTAAGCTCTTCAGAGAAACGAAACTAATTAGTAAGAGAATGCTATCTGGCTGTTCCTTTGATCTTTTTCTGCCGGACAGTTAGGAATGTGGCACCCGCCATTTTAGGAGCTTATTTTTTTTAGAAACCAAGTGCACAAAGAAAGCTCTTTCTTTTAAAAAAAAAAAAGGGCAGATAAGGTTCTCGGGTACGGACTCTGCTTGTATTAATCTCAAATAAATATATCAAAAATTGTCCTAAGCAGGGGTTCCTTACTTTGCGCCGTAATGATTACAGCAGAAGTTTCTGGCACGGAGATGTGATTCAGCCTTCGGTCGGCCCCCCTTCCATTCGCAGCAAAAAAAAAAAAAAGCTGCAAACTTCAAAGAAAAGCTCTTACCAGCTGGATCTCTCTCTCATTCTTCTTTGCCTGAAGAATGAGGTATCTACCAGGTATTTAGGCAGATAACGCGGCCAGGAACCCGGGGGCAGCTCGTTAAGCTGCCGCCATCAGCAAGGTCCCGCCCCGGAAGTCCACTTTGTGATGCTTTTGTAAAGCACATCACGTGACCACATCACTTAGCGACAGCAATTCTGGCAGTTCCATTGTCTGCGTTAAACAAGGATTGTGGGGTTGTTAAGTAAGATGTCCTAATTACTTCCTGCCAGTTTCTAACAAGCAGTTCAATGAGAAAGCTGACAGGAAGCTGCAATTCCTGGCTATCTCACAAGCAGACTGATGGGAAGAAAAGCAGCAGCTGTGACATAAGCAAGGCCGGGCACAGGAAGTGCTTTAAATAGTGAGATGTGTGGCATAGAAATTTAATAAATAAATACATAAATAAATTAGTGTGAGCAAGCTCATTCATGAGCAGCTACTGCACAAGCACAGCCAGGCTGGGGATGGTTGCTTCCAAAGGTGGGAAGGCTCCCATGACATGGGTATGGGTAGAGAGCTCTGGAGGATGGAAAACTGCAGGTTGCTGCTGTGGTGAATGGGCTAGGGGTGGCTGCTGTGGCAAGGAGCAAGCAGTGGCAAGTGCTTACAGTGGGTAGAATTCCGTAAAGAAAGCTACACAATTCAAAGGAATATTATAAAAGAGAGAGTCTTTCAAATTATTTTGAATTATATGCAGTCTCCAACTTACAACTGATCATTTAATGACCATTTGAAATTACAATGGGTTTTGGAAAAGGTGCTTTACCATTTGTAAAGTGCTACTGGCTGTTGTAAAGTGTGCCCCCCCCCCCCGGTGGTCACATGATTGCAATCTTTGTGGTTGCTGACCTCTATTTGCAATATTCTATGCTATTTTCCCTAGAAAGTCCATGGGAAATACTGCAGGGAAAGTTCTGTGCAGCCATCTGAAAGACTGCCATGGGGAATCTCAGATCCATACAGGACATCTCTTCAAAATCAAAAGGACTCCCATGATTCTCCTCTTCCAGAGCTGACATTTCCAACCCAAACTTTCACTGGACAGAGGCAACATAAATCCTTCATTGGATCCTTCCTGAAGATTTTAACTCCATTCCTACAGCCCAATGAGGATTTGCTCCCAGTGTACCATTTCAGGGCTTCTCCCCACCCCAAGCACCCAAGCTCTTTCCCCAGGACTCCATCCACTTAACAACCCAGGAAATTACTTAATGACCACAACTCAGAGTGTTGGCTTTGTGGTTGTTGAGGGAAGCAGTCATGTACATGTCTTGTTTAAGGCCTGCTTTGTTCAGCAACCAAGATTCCAGTCCCTACAGTATTGTAACTTTATTGATATGGCTCTATGTAATTCTCTTGGTAGCAGTGCAGAAGTATCTTTTTATTAATGCCCAAGTATTTTTTAGAGGATGGTTTAGCCCAATGATGGTTAACCTTTTCAGCACTGAGTACTGAAACTGGAATGCACGTCACAATGCCAGAACCCAGAAGAGAGTAGCTGGCCGGTGCACGTGCACTCAGTGCCCAGCTGCTTTTCCAGGTCCCATAGCGCGCATGTGTGCCAAACAGCTGGTTCAGCGTGCATGCACACCAGCCAGCTACTCTCTCCTGGGTCCTGGTGCACACATGCATGCGGGCCAGCATGTACATGCTGGAACCCAGAAGAGAGCAGCTGGCCGGTGCGGATGCGCGCTGGGCCAGCTGGCATGCTGGAACCGAGAAGAGCAACTGGCGACAGCGCACATACCCACAGAGAGGGCTCTGCATGCCACCTCTGGCACGTGTGCTATAGGTTTGTCATGATGGATCTAGCCTATAGTCTGGGGTTTCCTAAAAAATCTTTCATCCCAGTTGCTTCCAAAGCTAAATAATGATAGTCCTGTCCTGCCACCTGCTGAGGCAAGGACTATTGTAAACACAAAAACTGAATAAATTACATGTCTAAATAGAAAGATTTTAAAGTAATTGCCATAGGATGAGGACTGATGGGAAAGCTTGTATCTGCCTAAGTCCATGTCTTTCAGTAGGCAACTTTCTAGATAATGTTTAAATCCCCAAGCAAAGTTTCTATTCCTTAAAAGATTTTTGTATGTTTCTATATGGATTGAAAATATCATTGTTATGATAAGAAAATGCATTATGGTGATAAAGGATCATAAATGTATGTTTGGGGGCCTTACTTTCTGTCTGCCACCACTGCCCTCCACCGCCCTTCCCCTATTTCTTTCATTCTATATGAGTCTAATAGCACTCCTTTACACTTAATCTGATTCACTGTGTGGTCCTTACCCATTCATGTATCTAGTTTCTCTTACTCATCGTTTTTATATGGTTCAATCAATCAATCAGAATAGAGCTGGAAGGTACCTTTGGAGGTCTTGTAGTCCAACCCTCTGCTCAAGCAGAAGACCCTATACCATTTCAGACAAATGACTGTCCAGTCTCTTCTTAAAAACCTCAGTGATGAAGCACCCACAACTTCTGGCAGCAAGCCGGTCCATTGGTTAATTGTCCTCACTGTTAAGAAGTTTCTCCTTAATTCAAGGTTACTTTTGTCATGAATTAGTTGCAATCCATTGTTTCTTGTCCTGCCCTCTGGTGCTTTGGAAAATAAATTGTTCTTCATATGTTTTAGTCTCCAGGCCTTTAATCATCTTAGTTGCTCTTTGCACTTTCTCCAAAGTCTCAACATCTTTTTTGTAATGTGGTGATCAAAACTGGATGCAGTATTCCAGGTGTGGCCTTACTAAGGCTTTATAAAGCTCCAAGTGATTTTGATTCTATGCCTCTGTTTATACAACCAAGGATTGTATTAGGTTTTTTTGGCTGCTGCCACACAGTTAGCTCATGTTTAAGTAATCATCCACTAGTATTACAAAGTGCCTCTCACAATTATTGTTTTTGAGCTTGGTTTCCCCTAATCTGTGCTTGTACCTTTGGTTTTTCCTACCTAAGTGTAAAACCTTGCTTTTCTCCACTTTAAATTTCATTTTGCAAGAACTTGTTCAAGTCTGTCAAGATGTTTTTGGATCTTGAGCTTGTCTTCTGAAGTGTTTGCTATTCCTACCAGCTTAGTGTTGTCTGTAAATGTGATTTCCTTCTATTCACTCATCTAAGTCATTAATGAAGATATTGAAGACAGAACCTTGTGGTACAGCTTCAGGTTATAGAAATCAAACGGGGGCTGTAAATAACAGCTTTAGTAACTAAGCATTCCTTCAGATGTATCCCATTCAATTTCTCCTGCTACAATACAGGTAGTCCTTGAGAATTGACAGGCTACTTTATGATGGTATAAAGCTACGACCAACACCCCAAACTACTTATAATCATGTTTCTAAATTAAGATATCTACAGTGTCTCCATGGTCCTTTGTCCTTACAACAGACCAGAGGTGGGTTCCTACCGGTTCAGTCCGGTTCTACCAAACCAGTAGTGCTGCCATCGAACAGAGAGCGAACCAGTACTATGTTTTTGTTAAAAGGGGTCCCGCCCGCCCGCCTACCCACCCCTGGGTTATACTTACTTTTATTCAAGTTTCCAGCTGATCCAGGGCGGCAGCTTGAATTGGCGTTCTCAGCTGTTTTCCCTTTTTTCTGACCAATTTTTGTTCAGTTGCACACGCCACACAGAGCACATCTGGCACATGTGCGTGCACAGCGAACCAGTAGTAAACCGATTAGGAACCCCCCACTGCAACAGACCATTGGGATACTGTAGTATTCTCTTCTCCCTCATCTTCTCCTGAGAGGACCAACAGTGCTCAGGCCTGCTCCCCATGTCTCCTGGAAGTGGTCGCCATTTTTGGAGTCCCAACAACTTGTCTGACTGCCTGTAGAGGAAGTCTACAGTCTAGCTTCTAAGTCCTAACAGTCAGTCAGATGGACATCTAAAGTTTGCAGACACCCAGCATCCTTCATTTTGTTGCATAAGTCTCTAGTTTTGGAGATTAACATTTTTTTTTCTCCAGTTAAAGGGAAAAAGCTGCAGGAAAATTTTTCCCCTTGCTTGCTTCTTTCCTCTATTCTTCAGCCCTGAGACAAGGTTTTTAAAAGGGTTAGAAAGTAGAGGTGGACTGTTTAGTTTTGGCACCTAATTGAGATGTGTGGGAGGGAGATCAACAAGCTTTTTTAATTTTGTTTATTGAAGAAATGTGGTTTTGTGTGAGGGAGAGAGAGATTAAGCAAGAGAAAGGTTTTGGGACTCTTATCCTGAAGCTGCTGCCTTTTATGCAAGGGCTTGCTTCTAGCAGGAGGTAGGAAAGCTTTCCAGTCTCCTGATAGCCAGCTGATTGGTGCAGAAAGCTCTGAAAGGCTAAAGAAATGGTCCTTTCTGGGGCACCTTGGCAGGGAGAAGGACTGAGGAAAGTTGGGATAGACAATCATGGCCAGCGTATCCTTCCCCATTTTTTCTCACTGGCAAGACAGTCAGTTATGCAGAAGACTGGCATGTGAGGCACCTGAGGGGCAGGAAGCGGTGCATGGCATATCTTGGGGTGGGGGAGACCTTGAGAGTCCTGCAGCAGGTGGGCTTGTGCCTACACTAGGCCTCCAGAGTTTCCCCCATCCCCAAGCTCCACTTATTGACCTGTATATTCATTTAACGAATACACTGGTAAAAGAAGGGATGACTGGTCATTTCACTGTCTACTAAACTTTTAAAAAATGCATTACATTTGACAGTTTCCTATGATATACAGAGCTGGTGGCTTCAGTTTCACATCTTCACTATGCTTTAAAACCTGCATGAATACATTTACTAAATGGTAATCATTTTGAATATATACCACTTTGAGATTCAGCATAATTTTCTTCAGTCACATGATGACAAATGGATTGTGGATGATATTCACTGAAGATGTCTTTGGTTAAACATTATGTGGATTGGAGAACATGGTTCTGTTGACAGGAAGTATTGAGATGAAGATTCCAATAGCTGCCTTTTGGAATGGTAATACTTGGAGAGAAAAGTTTCAGGTATATATACTTTTCTTCAGGTACATAGACAATATCAAAAATGTAATGTTAGATCCTAAGGATTTAGATTCTATATAAAAACAGATGAGTAGGGAAAAAATAATTAAACTTAGCCTTTACTGCAGGTTCACATGAACATAGTGAATGTAAGTGCCACAAAACATGTTGCCTTTCCAATAAAAAGTTTTCTCACAGTTTGCAAACAACTAATTTATAAAAAGGATCAAATTTTCTCAGAGCAAACTTCAGTGTTTCAAAACAAATAAACTTAAAATGGATTTGGGGAAATTTGTGAATAGAAAATAGAATTTAGGACAGAAGGAGCATGAAAAAACAACAAAAATAAGTGTATGAATTAATTAAAAAAAATCTGTTGCAAAGTTCCTGAATGTCGATCACAAGACCATGGGGATTCTACAGTGATTGTAAATGCAAGAACGGGTTATAAAGTTACTTTTTCAGCATGATGTAACTTTGAACACTTGCTAAATGGGACAGTCATTAAGCAAAGTTTACCTGTAAGTCATTACAGTGAGGAGCAATATGTTTAACAGATACAAATTAAAAATATCAAATTGACTTTCAGTGAAGATTTTTATAAACCTATAACCTCATTATAATACTCTCATGTTATGTCAAATACTTTAGTCTGCGTGGAAACAGGAATGGTTCTTTTAAAAGTAATAGCCTATATTTGCCAATTTTTTATTGGCTTAACATTTTCTGATGCTTCACTGATTCTGTTAATTGTCCTTGATGTCTTTTCATCAAGGTGGAAAGTAAAAATCCTAGACAATTTGTGTTATAGCAGTCTCTCTTTTCTCAGCTATCTATAGCTGTGATGGCATGCAGAGCCCTCTCTGTGGACACATGTGCCATTGCCCGTGGCCCCAGGGGCTCCTTTATGCCTTCCCACTCTTGCCATTGATTTCCAGGGTCATGCAGAAGATTCTGCGGAAGGGGGCGGAGGTAGTATTGATTGTCCCACATTGGCCTTGGAGGCCTTGGTTTGCCGACCTCCGATCCCTGTCGGTGGAGAGGCCCTGGAGAATCCCTCGGGAAAGGATCTCCCTCAACCAGGGGTTGCTGGAGCACCCGGACCCTCAGTGGCTGCAGCTGACCACCTGGCACTTGAGCGGAGCGTCCTAAGGGAGGGAAACATCTCCCCCAGAGTTATACAGCCCATCCAGATGGCACGCAGGCTGTCCAAGGAATGTATCTACAACTCCACGTGATGCGCCTTTTTGCACATGGTGCGCCACCAGGAACCAGTTCAAGCCACAGTCCCCCAGGTCCTGGACATTTTTCAGGTGGGCCTGGACAGAGGGTTGGCTCTTAACACCATCAGGAGACAAGTATCTGCAATTTTGTCGGTGCTTCAGTAGGTCTCAGACACTGACTCACCACCCCCTGGTCAGGTGGTTCCTCAAGGGGACTTTTAACCTTAAACCACCCACGGTACACAGGTACCCTTCCTGGTTCTTGCACAGAGTGCTGGATGCCCTAACAGGTTCCCCCTTTGAACCGCTTCGTACAATATCCCTCAGGTTCCTGACACTCAAGGTGGCCTTCTTGGTGGCTATTACCTCAGCCAGGCAGATATCTGAACTACAGGCATTGTCCAACAGGGAAGATCTACATGTGTTCCACCAGGACAGAGTGGTCTTTTGGGTAGACCCTTCCTTCATACCCAAGGTATGCAATTGTTTACATTGGTCACAAGAATTGATACTACCAAACTTCTGTCCGGACCCTTCTCACCCGCTACAGAGGAAATGGCACACTTTGGATGTGAGGAGGGCCCTGAGGATATACCTCAAGAGGACTCGGCCAAGCAGGGTCAGAAGCCCTGTTCGTTTCATTCCAGCCCAGGTCCTTGGGGAACAAGGTGACTGCTACCACCATAGGCAGATGGTTACCGACCTGCATTGCAACGGCCTACCAAGCACCGGGGCTGCAGACACCGGGGCCGATTACTGCACATTCCACACAAAGCGCGGGCACTTCAGCAGCCTGGGCCACGCAAGCCACCTTGACGGAGATCTGCAGGGCAGCTACTTGGACTTCTCCCTCACCATTCATGAGGAACTATAAACTGGACTCCTTCGCCTCAGTGGAGGCATTATTTGGACGTAGGGTATTACAGACTGTTCACAGAGTGGGAGAAACAGCTCACCTAGTATAAGGTTATGCATTTACACTATGTGGGAACCCTCCCTAGTGACGCTGAGCTTTGGTACGTCCCATCCTGGATACTCCTCCCCTCACTATGGAGAAAGGGTCTTGGTACTTACCTGATACGCCTATTCTCATAGTGGGGGAGGAGTATCCAGCCCCTCCCTGATATTGTCTTGTTGTTGAGATAATTCGCAGTGGTGAACCGGTTCTGTTAAAGTTTAAATAAAGTTTTTGTTAGAATTACGACAAGATCTGAGTGGATGACATATTGAGTCTGATAGAATACCTGGCAATAGGGCCATGTCTTAAAGAGCTTATGGGACTCAGTTCAACCAATGAGAGAACGAGGTCAACCCATCCTATCCTGGATACTCCTCCCACACTATGAGAATAGGCATATCAGGTAAGTACCAACACCCTATTTGTTTATTGGTCAATATCATTAACTTACTACATAAAGTATTCCATCTAATATGGCAAAGCTGCATCATACACCAAAGATTTGGTAATCCCAAGATTTAAAGTAGTTTGCACAATGGAAAGAAAAATCAGGATTGAAATATCTACTGGTTTCTGGAATGACATGGTTTAGTTTAGTGAAAGAAGGGAAAAAATCTTCACAGGTTGATAGGTAAATAAAATGGAGTGGGAAGAAGGGAACATGTAAATCATGTGAAAATAAATACAACCTATTGACATTTTAAAACCTTTTTAGCATATTTCCACATAGATATATATTTGATCTTCATTTGGACAAAATTCTTAAAGGATATATAACAAATGCAATGTACCATTTACATTTTGAAATCCATTGTGTAATTTAAATAAACATACATGTAAATTTTGCATCTGGAAAAAATAAGTAGATTTATCACTATCTCAAATATTTAAAATTAAAATTAGATGCACCAGCTAAGATTCAAAATATGACCATTGTTAGAGACCATTCGAAGGAACTTCAGGCATTTAATTTAATTTGATTTGCTCTTTGTTGCTAAAGTGTGTGGTGTCACCATATGACTTCTAAGGCCTTCAGAAAGAAGGTTATCAATAGCTATGAGAGTGGGAAGAGATTTTAAAAGACAAACAGATAGACATCATCATACAGTTATGCAGAAGACCATCAAGTGGAGAAGATTTCAAACCACTGCCACCCACCCCGGACCAGGCTGTTCCATACAAATTCATATCAATAGCAGATGCAGGATGCTAAAAGTAGTCTTTGAGAAGCCTAGAAGGGTCTATTTTTCCTTGAAAGGGAATATCATCTCTGTTCATTATTTGTTGAATAATTTTAATTTTTTACGTGACTATACATATGCACACCTCCCACGTTCTTCGATTTCTGGAACTCTCAAGGCCTCGGGTTGGGGTGCTTGTAAACCCTTTGATTATTTCTTTTTTGCATATTGGTTAGTGTTAAACATTTATACAGTTTTTATTGTGTATTTTAAATCCATATATTGGACTTATTGGATACCCCTAGACTCACTTGGGCTTGGGCAGACATGAGATCCAAATAAAAGAAGAGATTCTAATAATGCATTGAAGATTAAGTATGAAAAGTGGAGTTATGTTGAAAGATAGTGGAAAGGGAAAGAAAGATCATAAATGACTGGCAGTGAATGGGCTAGAATCTTGAACAGAGCATTCCATATTAATTCTTTTGCATACCCATTTTATAAATAATACCAATTACAATTTTACCCATTTTATAAAAAATACCAATAACAATTTTTTCAAAGTCATCTTCCTTGCTTTAGCAAGATAGTCGCTTTCACACAATTCTATTGACCCAGGTTGATGGTGAAAATATGGAATTCATATTATCTCTGTAGCATGGTGGCAATTGCTTTGGATATTTGATTATATTTGTTTCTTCATTTTTTGCTTGTATAATATAGTGAGGTTTTCCTTTATGGAGTAACTATTACTAATTACTGTACTCAGCCATTAAAAGCAGGCTTCTACTGTGCTTAAATATAACCATCTACTAAATAAAGATATTATTAAATTAAGATTTATTCTTTGTATTTTTCCCCTCTCTGTTTGAATTGACTCTTGAGGTTCTCAGAGGGAAACTCATTTCTTAGCCAAGATGAGAGTGAAATGTGCTATATGTGCAGAAATATTATTTTAACAAATCTGTAGGAGCTTTTAAATTTTAGACTTATTTTAGCAGCCATGGAAATAATCTTGTGCCAAGGAGTTAACATGATTTTCAGAAAAACTGATTGAATACTCAACTTTAGAAATATTTGAATGTTATGCAGTTGAAAATCAGCAGAAGGCATTAAAAGTTGAAAATTAATGAAAGGATTGATTTTTATTCACATGTATACATTATTACACAAACAATCTATGAGTTTTCTAGTATTATAAACAAGACTTCCTCAGAGTGTGATATTATCCATTTATTTTTATTGTTTTTATAGACTGAATGAGCACTTAAGATAAACATTAAAGAAAAATATAATGCAAACAACAAATAACAAATAAAGATTGGGAAATAGGATCTTGCTTTAACAAATATTGCAAGGCTATATTTGTCACCTGATTTATTATTATTTTCCACACAGTTTATTACAAATGTCTTTATGCTATTTCAACCAATTGAATGTAAGTAATTTGCAAAGCAAACATGTTGCATTGCTAGAAAACATAGTACAATACAATAGCAGAGTTGGAAGGGACTTTGGAGGTTTTCTAGTCCAATCCCCTGCCTAGGCAGGAAACCTATACCGTTTAAACACATAATTGTGCAAATATATTCAGAATAACCTCATAAATTCAAAATAACCATGCCACCATTCATTTCAATGCTTCCTCTATTTATTTGTCAATCTTCAAATGAAAAACTAGTTCTTATGCTTTATAAATAAAAGTGAAAGTGCATATTTAATTTTAGAAATTAAATTAATTAAATTCTAAATTTTCCTATACAAGAGCTCGTACAAACAGCTCTACCCTCCATTTCCCCTACTATTAATATGGAATAGGGACTTTTGCCATATGCTATCTGTTGACATACTTCTCATCTCCTTCCAATGTCACTCCGAGCTTCTGTTTTGATGTGATGCCTGGGAATTCTTCTGTAAATCAAACAGCTCTCTAGGATTTGTGCTCAAGAAAAAAAGTTTGTAAACTCTTGTTGGGGGCCTTTATTACTTACACATTTCAGAGATCAATAAGGCTCCTGACAAGGCCTCCCTCTAGATTGGTGGAAACTCTGAAGTGATTGAATTCTGGAGAGCATGTTCCTATGTTAACAATTCAGGTAGAATGGGCGCACGGACAAGCATTTGTTACACAATGTCTGCACAACATGTGGAGAGAAAGAAAGAAAGAAAGAAACAAGATACAAAACCTTAGTGGGTGGCTATAGAAATTGATTGATTGATTGAATGAATGAATGAATGAATGAATGAATGAATGAATGAATGAATGAATGAATGAATGAATGAATATACATATTTAGTGCAATGGCACAGCCTGCCATACATCAAAAACATTTTGAAAACAGTAGAAAGCAGCTTTCGAGATCTGCAAGTAAGCCCAGAGGCTACCATATGAGGACCAATTATGCATGGCAAAGATTGCTTGGAGATCCTTCCAATGTAATATACAGGATCACTTGCCTGGACTATGTATGATAGATTACAGAACACAAGCAAGCAGTCAGGCAAAGAGATCTGAACTCATTGGTAGCTTCACATTGCAATTCAATTTTTTATAGCTACCAACATTGTTGGATGAGCAGGCACAAAATCAGCCAGGGAAGTGATTGAAGCCTGCAAAATGGATCCCTTGTCAGTCAGAGTGCTGGTTTACCACCAGCTTATCAATGCTTAGGAAGTGAGGCCTTGGCAGCACAAGGAACTAATGCTTAATAGCTGACCATCAACATCCCAATCAACTACTAAAAAGCGTCACACAACCAGGCACTATTTAACATAATATTATGCAGAATAGGACACACAGAGAGTAGCCAAAGCACAGAGAGGAATTCCCTGAACATGGGCTCCAGCACAATTCCAAAAGCTTGGAAGAAGTAAATCCTTTCCCGGTGACTGACCCAGATTGGTTCCTTCAACAATGTCCTGGGATATGTATATTCACCTTCATTTGTGATATAAAACATGACTGTGAGAAAGTATTCTATACTTATTTGCCTGTAATACAGATCTATCTTATCAATTTGTAAGATATTCATATTGATAAATTGACAGTGAAAATAATGTGGAAAAATGAAAATGAAGTTGCCATGTAACTAATTCACTTTGTTTTATATTTATTGTTTGTGTGTGTGTGTAGGACTACAAAGAAGCCATCAATCTAATGCCAAACAATAAAGATAATGGTCTAATCCCTGGAAACGACAAATTTAAGCCAGTGTTACCCTGGCCTCATGTTGAAGGTGTGGAAGTAGACTTGGAATCAATTCGACGAAGGAATAAGGCCAAAAATGAGAGATTTCCTCATGCTGGTGAAAAGAATGATCAGCAAAATATTATGCAGAGACAGTATCTTACGTTTAAGCCACAGACAAATATCTACCATGACCCTGTATTGCGACCTGGAATTCTTGGTAATTTTGAACTCAAAGAACCTGAATCCCATGGAGTTGTAGGTGGTCCTGGTGAGGAAGCCAAGCCATATGTTTTAGGATCAGAATATAAAGAATCTATTCAAGCCAGCATTAAAGAATTTGGATTCAACATGGTAGCAAGTGATATGATCTCATTAGATCGGAGCATTAATGATTTACGCCTAGAAGAGTAAGTTTCAGTTCTGCTATTTTATACTTACTTATTCAAGAGTGATATAATGTCAGTAAAATTGATTCTTATATTGTGTTACTGTGATAAAGATGTAACAGTTTTTGCAAGGTATCCGCCCCACCATAGAAAAAAAATAGAGAATTAAATATTTCCTACCACTTATACTACTAATGATGATTTATTAAACTAGTACACCACCTGTCTCTTAATCAGTCTAGCAATTTCACAACCACTAAAGAAATAAATGAAAATATAAAAAATGGCAAGCACAGCTGAACAGAAGAAATGAAGTGAGGGGCTGACTCATCAAAAGTCTGGTGAAGAGTCAGCTTTTCATGACCTTTAAACAATAAAAGTGGGGATTATTTGGATCTTAAATATATATGGTGTTATGTAAACTAGATAAGTAGCACATAAATTTAATAAAACGAGAGAGAAAAATTGTACAAAATAAATAAATCTGTCTTTAGAATACTCCCATCAAACCAAAGTAGTCGCATGTAAAGGAATTCAGAAACTTGCCTCAGTGTAGACAAAATTCAAAGCTCAGGAGCATATGCAGTAATAAAATGATAAAAGCATAGAAGAAAAAATGCTGTTAAACAGAACCTTTAGTTCAAAACCTGAAGTTGATTGGAAGATGTATTACTTGAAAAGACTTAAAACTCAACTATTTTCTGAATAAACTATATTTTACATTTTTATACAAAACGTCCTTTTATAAGTAAACACAGGAATATATAATGACAACATTCCATGCAAAGTCTACATAACCATCTGTTTTGAATGACTTTGAATTCCTACACTGAGCAGAGTTGGACTTGATGTCTAAATAATCTCTTACAACTTTATGATTTTACGAAGTAACAAAGTATATGTAAATAATATTTTAAAAATAAACATGACCTGTACATTAATTTTTCCCAAATTTTCAATTTTTATTGAAAAAATAAAATCTTTGCTTCAAAATCTCTGGACATTATACAGTTTTAGTTAGAATTTCAGAATTTATCTTTTATCTCATGTAATGTATTCTATGCCTTAAAACTTATAATTTGATAATCTACTTTCACCATATTTTTCTGCAATAATTTTCTTTCTTCTGCAGCTATGTGACTAAACATTAGTAATATTCAATATTTTTATATTGCTTTATTTTTTATTTAATAAGAAGCTAGAAATATAGGTTAGTTTTTGCAGGTATACAAAGTAGCCTATCAAAAATACATTTCCAAAATGTTATTTAAAAGTTATGTGAATCATAGTACTACATGCATAATTGTAGTTCTAATTTCAGTAAAAAAATAATCTGTTTGTGGTTCAGTGTTTACAAAGCTAGTATTTTATTATAAAACTTATATGTTAAAATAATATTTAAATTATTGATATTTAAAATAGCAATACCCAGTTTGATCTGGTAGTTAAGGTGCTGATCTAGAAATCAGGAGACTGAGAGTCCCGCCTTAGACATGAAAGCTGGCTGGGTGATTTTGGGCAGGTCACTCTCTCCCAGATCAACCCACTGTACATGATTGTTATTATGAGGAAAATTGGGGAAAAGAGTGTTAGGCATGTTTGCCACCTTGAGTTACTTTAAGTGAAAAAGTGAGGATAAAATCTAATAATGTAATACACATGCTGGCTTTCAAATGATGGTAAGGAGCATTAGATGTATGTAGAGAAGTATAACAAAGTATGTGGAAAATTATGACTATCAAGTTGCAAAGCATCCTAATATGGCATTAAATCGGAGGGTCGGCTTCAAGAGTCTTTGGGTTCTGCTAATTTGTGTTGTATAAAGATCTTTAATAGCCATCTTGTTTTGGTATGTTTTCGATCTGAAATCCTGGCTTTCTTTCAACTTATTACCTGGGAGCCTTAACACAAGTGTTTCTTCATATATCATGAAACCAAAGACAGATAGTCTGACAACTTAGAGTTGTCCTCTTGTAGTGAACGTTCCTTATGTCCATATAAAGTTTTCAGTCCGTTTGCTTTTCTATTGTCAAAACAATAGAAGATCATTTCATTGTTCCGCCACCTACAATTGGAATTAGGAACTTGCTCTTGCTCCTAGGGAGAATTTTGTGGCATGGAGGTCATTTACATTAACCAGAGAATGATCAGCTACAGAATCTTGCTTAAACTTTTTTTATTAAGAGCACTTGTTAGAAATAAGAATTACCAGCTAAATGTTTGTTTTTCATTTTCTCCATTTAACATATTTATTTCTATATAATACTTTATTTTTGTACTGTGACAATTGAATTGTGAAGGCCTATTTTGTCCTATAGTATAAATAGTTAAAAATATTAGATGGTTCATTAGTATTCAGTAAATAAAAGTAGCCTTAGAGGATATTAATTTTCATTGAGGCAATTATGTCTTTTTCTCTCTAAGTAGATTAAATAAATAAAACAATCTTTTTTATCCTTTTATCAAATATTTAATTAATGTAAGACATTTGTCAACTTCTTGATTATGATATTGTTAGCAAGCCAAATACTTTTTTCAGTGCATTTTTTGTTACGGCTTTGCAGTACTTTATATTCAAAGACAAAAATGTGCTTTTGAAGTGGAGAGTAGATAGTGTAGTGCCAGTTTGCAATTCCTTAAAGAAATTGAATTATATAGGCAAAAAATGTTCTACTGCAGTGTTTTTCAACCACTGTGCCGTGGCACACTAGTGTGCCGTGACATAGTGTAAGGTGTGCCGTGGGAGAATTACTTTATATATAGTCAGTATAGGCACAGAGTTAAATTTTTTTAACATTTTCTAATGGTGGTGTGCCACGTGATTTTTTTTCATGAAAAAAGTGTGCCTTTGCACAAAAAAGGTTGAAAAACACTGTTCTACTGAGTATATAACAATATGCTGCTTTATTTTGTTACAAGAATGATTTTGTAAATACCTACTAAGAGTATTTTTTTCTTTTTCTCTCTTTTTCTTAGAATACAGTATAAAAGTCTTTAAAACTTGGTCTTTTTCTGAGATTCAATTCTCACATAAACATAAATAATGAGAAATATTTCAAATTCTTCTACTGCCACAAATTCATAAATAGGCATTCAGAGATTTTTCAGAGGGCATGGATTCAATCCTGAAATAGGCCTGTGAGAAATTTTGAAATTGTGGAGACCCAAGATTGTATTGTATTAGACAAGTAAATATTTTAATTCAATAAATGCTGTCTTTCTAGTATAGAAATGTATTTATTGCTATGCAAATTAACTCCACTATTGAGGAGTTTGTCGAATAATATAGTATAAAGCTTTTATCATCTGTCAATAAAAAAACCATTTTAAAAAAAATCCCTACATTATGGTTGAATATTGTATAGGTGAAAGCATATAGAATTCTTTCTGTAGCAAGTCAGTGTGTCTGTATGTTACAAAAAACACATAAATAGAGCATGTGATGTACACAATTTTCTAGCTTAAAAATGCTTCCAAATATGCAGGTGTGGAATGAAGATAAGAATATTTGGGGAAAAAAACAAGGGTGAGATTAAATAAATAAATAAATAAATAAATAAATATAAATATTGAATAACCCACTCACTATCTTTCTAGTGACTAAAGTTCTGTTAAAATAGAATCTTTGTTGTAGTAATTAAAGTACTGTTAAAATAGAATATTTGTTCTCATAAAAGATTTAACACTAGGTGGCAGAATGAGTCTAGGTTTAATACAAAAAACGTGCATGGAAGTATGATTATATCATAA
Source organism: Thamnophis sirtalis (assembly GCF_051295495.1). Taxonomy (NCBI): domain Eukaryota; kingdom Metazoa; phylum Chordata; class Lepidosauria; order Squamata; family Natricidae; genus Thamnophis; species Thamnophis sirtalis. The sequence goes on along the minus strand of NW_028261390.1, from coordinate 51,665,632 downwards.
CTACAATATTAGTATTCAGCCTTAAGTGCAAAATAGTTGATAACCACCCTTGCTCATTTTCATATAATTATAAAATGACAATTGGCAGTGGCCTTATGGCTTTTTATAAAAATATTTATAGACATGGTGATGAAAAGTACAATAACATCCTTTTTGATGGTAGTTTACTTGCCACTAGATGTCACTTTTGTTCTGTGAAATAGCAGATGGCTTTTTAATATTAAACTCTAAATGCTTGAAAACTTGCTTAGACAGTAGCAGACATTTCAGTTCAATGATGCTTATGATTTATTTAAAAGAAAATACTTGCCTGATATAGATGTCTTAATTCTTTTGCTTATACCTGATTTTTAAATTCTGGATACTGTGAATAATGGGGAAGAGAAAAATCAGAATATAGAATGTTAGTTAGAAGGGGCCTTGGAGCAGGAGACTTTATACCATTTTAGACAAATAGTTGTCCAACTCCAATCTATTGTTTAAAATGTCCAGGGATGGACCTCCCACAGCTTCGGGAAACAAGCCATTCCATTGATTAATTGTTCTCATTGTCAGCAAATTTCTCCTTAGTTCTAGATTGGCTCTCTCTTTGATAAGTTTCCATCTGTTACTTCTTGTCCTGCCCTCAGGTGTTTTGAAGAATAGGTCGATCCTCTCTTCTCCATGCCCCTCAAATACTGGAAGACTGCTAACATGTCACCCATAGTTTTTCTCTTTGTTAAACTAGACATACCAAGTTAACAGAATTTCCGTAAATATTTGTTTGCTTGGTATTAAAATAAAAATAGATACATTGTTAGTATAATGTAAAAAATATAGAAGAGTGAAATATTCAATCTGAATAAACTTGAACTTTCAGACTTTTGAATTTAAAATTCAAAGTCACCAGCTGAGAGGAAAAATGCAAAATTCTTTGTTTATAAAACAGTATTCATAAAGAGTATACAGACACAGCAAATTTGGGTTTCAGTAGCACATCTGCTTATGTTAAAACTACAGATTTTTTAAAATAATAACCTAGAAGTCAAGTCATTATTTGAGCATACGAATTTCATGTTAAGATGCAGAAATTAATAGAATTGGGTTTTTAGTAGCATTTCTGAATTGAATTAGAAATAGGAATATGTTAGCATGGAACTAAAACAATAATAGCTTTAGGTCAGTAAAACAAAGGCAAAGCTGAAGTAGTTTGAGGGCCTTGATCATATTTTTGGCAAGTTCTGTTGGATCTTGTCTTGGCTTAGAAGGTAAGCTCAGTTCTAATCAGTACTTGGTCACCAGAGAATACCAGGTCTGCAGGATATACTAGAAAGGCAATGGCAAATCATTGTAAATTATTGCTATGTAGTTTCCAGTGAAAATTGACTGAAAGAAGACATGGGCAGCTTTTTGAAATTTCAGTTGATTCACAATATGGTACTTAGATTAACTGGTGTATAATTTTATGCTGTAAATAAAAACAGGTTTTCCCTTAATGGATAAACTGCTACAAGGGGGGAAATGGAGTTTTGACCTATTTAATATCCAAGAGACATTAATAAGAATTTCCAACTGATCAATGCTAAATTTTGCAACTATAACTGTTTTTCTAAATTTGTATTTCTATTCAATTTATTCTTTATTGAAATTAGTTTTATTGAAATTAATATTGGTCATAGGTATTAATAAAAATCAATAACAAAATTGAAAAATCAATTGTAATGTAGGTAGTGATGGTCAATCCGAAATGCTTGCATCTACCTCTGTTCGTCTTTTGATTGCATTGTTTAAATTATTAAAAGGAACTAACTGCTTAAATAACAAAATTGTCTATTGCAGGTGCAAATACTGGCACTACGATGAAAACCTTCTCACCTCCAGCGTTATAATTGTCTTCCATAATGAAGGGTGGTCTACACTCATGCGGACAGTTCATAGTGTAATTAAAAGAACTCCAAGAAAATATCTGGCTGAAATTGTTTTAATTGATGATTTTAGCAATAAAGGTAAATGCATTTAACATAAGTATGAAACCAAGGTTGGATATCATTATCTAGAAAATTTGAGTATCAGAAATACTGAGCTGATATCCAGCTCTTTCTGTTCCTATTTAGAACATAACTTGAGGAATATTGGGCTCTCAATCTTGAGATGTCACAGAATGTGTGTCACTGTGACTATATGAATTTGTGTTCTTTGTATTGCCCATAAATATCATTTAGATTAAATAAGTTAAAATACTAGGTCTTTATAAATATATCATTATTCAATTATTTTTCACTGCATTATATGTTGCTACAATATGAACTTTTAAATAAGGTTTTAATTCGATAAATGAGATAATTAAGTATTATTTTCAATTTTGAATTGTATTGTGTGAATTAATTTAATTGAATTTGATAAGGAGCATGGTTAATGGATTAGTATTGGTGGATCTATTGGATATCCTAAATCTATAACCTTTTCAGGAACAGTTAATAAAGGTGCTCTTTACTTAACGAGCCCAAAATTTGTTGCTAAGCGAAACAGTTGTTATTTTTCTGTTTTGCCCATTTTATGATCTGTCACAGTTATGTGAATCACTGCAGTTCCTAAGTTAATATCACAATTGTTTAGTGAACATATTCCCCATTGACTTTGTCACAAGGTCACAAAACGTGATCACATGACCTTGGCACAATGTAACCATCATAAATATGAACCAGTTGCCAAGTATGCAAATTCTGATCACGTGACAATGAGGATGCTGTAATGGTCATAAGTGACTTTTCTCAGTGCTGTTGTAACTTCAAACAGTCACTAAATTAGATTTTTTAAAGATACAGTATGAAGAATTTGGGAAAATTATAGCAGTCAAACCATGTAGATGACTAAAGTAAATATGGCTGTAGCAATTTAAATAATGCACATATTTCAATCATTGCATTTTCTTGCTGAAATAGTGCTTATTGCATTTGGGAGGATATGCTTATCTCTTCCAAAATCCCAATTCATAATTCCTTGCTACATTGAACAGTTAAGAGACTACACAGAATTGTGAATGATCATTTTAATATAGTATTTTAAACATAGTATTCCACTAAAAATATGGTAATCAATGTAAATATTTTCCTGTATTTTTAATTATTATAAAAGACATACAGTTAAGAGAAAAAGTAAGTACACCTCATGTAAAGATTTGTTTTTCTTGTTTAACATATTTATTTAGCAAGTTTATATTGCTGCCCATCTCATAAAAAGTGACTCTGGGGGCTTAAAAGCAAAATACCAAGCCATATCACAATGTGATATGAGCAGATAAAAAGAACACAAAGGAATAAAACATAAAAGAATCCCAGGATTGCTGGTGGGCAATCATAATTTAGCCTTATTCAAGTACATTGCAGGCTCATCAGGGGATCCTCAGGGGTTGATGGAACAATCAGGTTTTCAAGGCTTTCTGGAAGGTGAACCTCATCACAGGAAAAATGATATGTTCTATAGCTGAAACAGTGATCCTGAGTCCCACCAGATGGACCTGGAGTGGTAGACAGTCATAAGAAATACCTACCCGAGGTAGTTTCTGGGGAGCGCGGATACCAAGTATTAGAACCAAGGATATACTTACTTTTCCATAGAAGTAGCTTTTCTGTTTATTATTTTGAGTAGATGATTACAAGGTCAGTTTTCATAGTGTCTTTACTCAATTGCATCATTTTATCTTTGAATTTAAAAATAACCTTCTGACAGATGGTTTGACATTACCTTCATAAATCCTCTGGTACAATGAAAAATTTATAATTGATTCTGTGATGTAATTGCCCGGTTCATGATGCAGCAAAGCAGCTCTAAAACATAACATTACCACCACCATGCTTTATAGTTGTATTAAATTCTTCTAGTGGAATGCTGTCTTTGTTTTTCATCAATTGATGCCAGTTGTTTGGTGATCTTTTAAAAACCCCTTCTTAGACTCATAGGCATCTACAATCTTTCTGAAGTTATTGGAGAGCTCATTTGAGCAGGGTATGATAACACCGCAACTTCAACAACAAAGAACAAATGAAACTAAATGTCTGAGGTTTTAGGTTCCTTTAGATCCTTTCTAATACTGTTCTAATCATTTACACTTCATCTGATGCACTTGATTATAATTTTAGGCATTTGAGGTAGTGATAAATACATTTACTTTGTAAAGTGTACTTTTTCCTCATGCAAGGTGTACTTACTTTTTCCAATTGCAAATATTTAAATGACACATAGACATTATATAAATAATGCATTACATTTGTTAAATTCTTTTATTAATGTAATTGAAATAAGGATCAAATATCTATATCTTGAAATATGTTTAAAAAAATGTTACACAGTTTTTTACATGTATATGTATTGAAGGTATTTTAAGGATCCTAGAATCTTTTGTTTTCAGGGTCAGATGTATTAATAAATTACAGGTACCAATATATCCTCTCATCACATCTTGATTGCTAATAAATGAAGTATTTTATTTTGTGAGTTAAAGTATTGATGATTTTAGAGGGGTGATGTATGTCAGAGAGCAGCAATAGTATTTTATCATTTTTCTGATGTCAGTTGAGTATTTTACACTGGTAAGAAGCCTAATTTTTAAAATGAAATCTGAAATCATTGTTTTAAAATGGCATATATACATTTGTGACATGTCTATAAAATTGGTTAGTATTTCTTTTGCTTTTCTGTTGGTAAAAGAGTTTAAAATATAAGGATATAATATATGCCCATAATATATCAAAGGTTAATTTTTCAATGTTACATTTTCAATGTTGCCTTTCTGTTTTGTTCTATACTTGTGAAATAATCAAGAAGTAATTCTTAAGTGAGCTTGCAGCTATACCAAATTTACATAATAAATTTGACATCCCTAACTTTTGGAGAATAATCAAGAAGCAATTCTTAAATAAGTGTGCATTTATCAATAAATATACCTAAATTACACATTGAATCTGGCATCCTTGATTTTTGGGGTATGTAGATATGTAGTCAAATATATGTTTGTTTTTAATATAGATGTAATTTGTATTGTTAGCTCAACCTTAAATATTTATAACGTACATGGAAACCTCTTTTTATTATTTGATAGAACACTTAAAAGAAAGACTAGAGGATTATATTAAGCAGTGGAATGGCCTTGTAAAGATTTTTCGAAATGAAAGGAGAGAAGGTTTAATTCAAGCTAGAAGCATTGGAGCCCAGAAGGCTAAACTTGGAAAGGTAGATTACTGTTCACTAAATAAAATCCTTCTTTCCATATAGTCTCAATTTTGCTTTTGACAGATATTAATCCACTTTATTATTGCAATCACAGTTCTTAATTGCAAAATCACATTTAAAAAAATAAACTCAACATGCATTTTTATAAGAAAATATAAACTAAATTGAAATCTCCTTTCCTCTTTGTTTTTTAAAGGTTTTAATTTACCTTGATGCCCACTGTGAGGTGGCAGTAAACTGGTATGTGCCACTAATAGCTCCTATATCTAAAGACAGGTAATAATTTGCTTATTTCTATCCCTCAGGAATCCTTTAAACATTGTAATTTTGTAGTAATCTATCCCAGACAGATAATCATTTTTTAAAAATGGGTAATTTTCTAACACATTTTTTCAGCTGCCCAAATAGAAGTTTGCAGGTTGGCTGATAAAACTATGCTTTCTCTAGAAGACTAATTTAGGAAAAATACTTAACAAATTTTATCTAAAATACACTTAGAACTGTAAATAGTTTAAAGTTCTGTTATTACCTAAAGACATCAATTGCATAATTGATTTCACTTGTAATGCAAACAGTTGAAAAGTTACTATCCATATTTACATAAACGAAGGCTACATTGAAATAAAGAATAAAAATCTAAGTAGTCCTCAATGTGCAAAGCAGAATTGCATATGAATTGTCAGAAATAAAAGATATTATTTAAATTGTTCCCTTTCCTTCCTTTTAAATAATTAGATTGGGTAATTATAGCAAACTGCTAGTTTTTGTTTCACAGTGTTTAGAATTCATAAATGTATCTGTTAAAATAGTATATTTGCTAGCTTTAAATCAGGCCCATTTTTTAAAAAAATGCATGACATGTTTAAAAATGTATGTTAAAATATTATATTTGCAAGATTTATATTGTTTTTTTTTATTGATGATATGTTTAAGAAACTGGCAAAATCACTTGACAGTCCTTCTGCCTTATGAAACCAACAAGACAAATGCATTTAACAGCACAATACCACATTATTCATCATTCCCTTTGACAATTAATTTTCAAGAATCTATGCAGAAAAAGATAAATGTATTCTCAGCATTAATTTGAATTAATTCTGTTAATTCATAATCCCTATTCCTCAGTTTTGTTTTCTAGGAAAAGTAAGTGTATGTCTGTGTACTGTATTTGTTCAAATTATTTGGGTAAGGCATTAAAGATAGTGGGTAATCTATTAGATTAGACAGCTTAATCTTGTCTCTTCCCCTTCCATAAATATTTCAGAACTACATGCACTGTGCCTCTAATAGATTACATAGATGGGAATGACTATTCCGTTGAACCACAGCAAGGCGGGGATGAAGATGGCTTTGCCAGAGGGGCCTGGGACTGGAGCTTGCTATGGAAACGTATTCCATTAAGCCACAAGGAAAAGGCAAAAAGAAAATATAAAACCGAGCCATATCGGTAAACAATATTGTTTTGTTCTATTGATCTTTGTGAATTCATGCTTACCTAAATTCTTTCATTTCTCCCCCTTTCTTTTCCATGAACCATGGTTCGTTTAAATGTGCCATATGCCTTCCTTCATCCTCACCATCATCATCCAAAATCCTGCAGAACCACATGTACTGTGCCGCTTATAGATGTCATAGATGGCAACACTTATAATATTGTACCCCAAGGGGGTGGTGACGAAGATGGGTTTGCTAGAGGAGCATGGGATTGGAGCATGCTCTGGAAGAGGGTTCCCCTGACCAAACGTGAGAAGGCAGTGAGAAAGACAAAAACTGAGCCGTATCGGTAATCACTAAATGGCTTAAATGTTTTTCTTTTTCTTAAGGATGTACTGACCTATTAAATACTTGCATGATCTTCCATTCTTAAAAAAATGCTTTAAAATAAGCCCTTTCTTTTTTCACTAACCTGTGATCAAGCATTTCTAATATAACTAAATTAACTTTTGCAACTTGTCTATAGTATGTTTATCTACTAAATTTTCTAAGCAACATATAATACACTATTGCTGCTTTAGGAATTGCTTAGAATGGATATTGCAATTTTCACATCCTTCAGGTTATTAATGTTTCCTAATTCAGTGCATGGTTATTATTCTTATTGATTAGAAAAGTAATGAAACACTTCAGGCATCATAATGGGAAATAGCAAAGCATGTTGGTATCAGTGTAAGCTTGCAGCCCTTCTGACATCTGTTTCCAGTGCATTGAATTGCCTTATATATTATTTTATTTTGCGTTGTATATTTTAACATATTTGAATGACACTGAGATTAGTTTCAATTATTAGCAGTTGTGTGATAAAATATTCTGTTATGCTATGCTGAAAGGGAAATCATAGCAGAAAATTGTAAATGCTTGCAGCTATTGCTCAGTTTTTCCATTCAGTGCTGGGTCTACCCCAAAAGAAAGTAGAGAATATATCCAGGGTCAAGAGTTTTGACAAAGTTACTTCTGCAAAACAAGTGTTTGGCAGGAGAACACCGTGGCCAGAGCTCTCTCAAGCTTGGTGTCAGGAGAAGAGTTAACCAGATTAATTGAAGTATTATTAACACTGATAACAACAAATACAAGCAAATACATTTGCTGTAAATATGTTGATTTTGTTGATTTTCACAATTCTCTTTAATTTGTTTTCACCAATAAAATGGATGTCCAAGAAGAAAATATACCTACCTGGAAAGGAATAAGATTATTCTAATTTCCCTTTTCCCTCTCCCCATATTAATAGACCTATGGTTCTGCTTTGATTCAATTATTCTTCACTAACAATGCAAACTGGCTTATTTTCTTTTCAAATGTTCTTTCCCTTTAGCTGAAGAAATCTGTTTTTTAATCATTTCCTGCAGTTTTTAAAAATTGATGCATTGTTTTTATTTTACTTTGTGATTTATTGATATATTTCATTGAAATTATGAAGCATTGATAAATTAATTAAACATTTTTGCTTTCTAGCAAAAAAATATTTTGACCCATTCTCAAATCCAGTCAACAAGGGTTTTTCAATAGTTTATAGCAGAAACTTCAATAGCATTCCAGTCACTTGACCCACTAAGAACTTTTTTTTAACCTTTACATGTTTTAATCTATTCTGAATTGATACAACTATTGGCACATGGTGATTAATGCCTCCTTATGTAACAATTAAAACAAGCTGTAATTTTTTTCCCTTTTAAGCTTGGAAAAGTAACTGTTTCATTTTAGCATTTTTCCTTTGTATTATTGTTTAAAATTCTTTGAAAGAAAGAATTAAACATTTAATCTATTTCAGTATTCCTAAATTCTAATTATCTTATTGTGACTTCAGAATCAATGCTTTATAATTTCTGCATATCTAAATTATTCCCCGTTTCTTTAATAAAATAACAATTTATGTCATGCTACACAGAGACACATATTTTTTTATCTTCTAGATCGCCTGCCATGGCTGGTGGATTATTTGCCATTGAACGTGATTTCTTTTTTGAGTTAGGCCTCTATGATCCGGGTCTACAAATCTGGGGTGGGGAAAACTTTGAAATATCCTACAAGGTAAACCAGTCATTCCAGAGAGTCTATTACCATTTTTCAAGTCATTGTGTGATCACTTTTCGTGACCTTCATTGATAAAGGGCCTAAATGACTTCTTCATTCTTATAACCTTATAAGAATAGCCGCCCAGAGTCCTTCGGGATTGCGCGGCCTATAAATCTATTAAATACAATACAAATACAATAATCTGCTTCTAATGAAGGTTATATAGACAGGTACATAGTACTCCTTCAGTTATGTAATCCTTCATTGTGGATAATCTTAAATTAGTTTGTTTTGTTTTATTCTTTAAGGCCAGTGCTTTGTTTCTTAGGAGGTTTTTTTAAAGCCAAATATAGCTGTTTTTCTGTAGGACTTTTAAAAATAGCACATTTAGTTATCTTGAATTTGTTCCTTATTTGCCTAATATTTTGGGAGTTTGGCTTAAAAAGAAATTTGCATAGGTGAAGCTGGAGAACTCTTATATATATAAGATTTAAAATATGGCACTTTTTAAAATAACCACTTCGTAATTTTGAAGTTTGAACAAGGTCAGGTTGAATAATACTGTACATTATAAGTTGAACCACTTCTGTGGCCCTGAAAATTGTACCTATATCTTTACAAAGTGAATTAATGTAAATTGTTGGCTAGATAGAAAATTGTCAGTTTCACCACACATGTCATTGGATAATCTTTTTGATGAAATGATATCAAAATACATAAAAACAGAAGTCCGTTTATGAACTAGAGCAATATTTCTGAGTAAGCCTACACAGATACAAAAATATTTAAAATGTAAAATTATCTAGCCTGTTAAACTATTCAGATGATATCAAGATTTTGGTAATAAAAACAGTATTGATATAATATCATCCAAGTGTCTAGGCACATCTGGGTTTATTTCAGTTCAATCTTGCTAATAAAGTCAAAAATTGTATTTCTTTAGTGTGCTAAAATTTAATATATCAACTTGGAATCTAATGAACATTTTGCTATGGTCTGAAAAAAATAATATGGTTCAGACTTACGTTGCATTTTTTGGTTTTAATGTAAGACTACAAAATGAAACGAGTCTCTAAAATAACTTGCAGACATGACTTCATAATTTGGAATAAATCCAGTTCTTATAATCTTGACTATTTTATTCATATTGAACATTACTTATGGTTTTTTTTCTTCCACATAAAGTGTAACTGCTCATTAGATTTAATTAGGGAAGACATATTACTTTGGTTATTTTGGTACTAATGCTAAGAGTGCAGTTCAATTTAAAGCTTTCAATATAGTGTTGATTTGGTAAAATCTCCTTGTATATTCAGATTTGGCAGTGTGGAGGAAAGCTACTATTTGTGCCTTGTTCTCGTGTTGGGCACATATATCGTCTCCAGGGATGGCAAGGGAATCCACCTCCAGCTTATGTTGGGTCATCTCCTACTTTAAAGGTAATGCTTATGTCACTAAAATGTTAATAATATAAACCTACTATATCATTTCGTGTTAATAATTAAATTAAATTAAAGCTGTATAAGTTCACAACAGATTTATTTACTAATTTAACATATGGCATACAATGTCAGGGAAATCTACGCATGGTAGACACGCAATGTAGTCCGCAAATTCTAAACTCCATTCCATTGGCTCTTGCATATATATCCTTGGTGCACTGTAGCGAGTTTTTACACCAGGTAGCTAGCAGTACCCGGGTTGATAGCTCTTCCAGGCTCCTCCACTGGTCTTGCCTTACTTCATCTCCAGTCACAATGCTTCACGTCTGGCCAGGTCCAGCACTGACTTTTACTCTCTGCATACACTTCCACTCTCTGCTAGGTTTTTCCCCACCAAAGTGGTACCCATTTATCTACTTGCATGCTTTAGAACTGCTGGGTGGGCAGGAGTTAGGGATAAGTGACGTGAGTTCATTCCATCTCACAGAGCCGGGTCAAACTGGCAGAGTGAAGACCGCGGACTGCATTTCCTCCATACCAGAAATAAATACGAATGCAGAAATTCCTATTCAGTTATTCAGATATTTTGCTAAACAGATCTAGATTGAACAGACAACCTCTGACTTTATTGGAGTAAAATAAAATAAAACCTAATTTGAATCCTACAATTGGACAATTTTGCACATCCTTATAATTGTTTTCTAATTATCTATCCCTGTTTAGTTAATAGATAAGCATTCAGTGATCCCAGGCAACTTTTTTGCATTCTCTGGAAATCCCATCTAAATTGTACTGCTGACACTTGACAGTTAAATTCTAGTCTTTAAACTGTAAAACTTCTCCATCCCTACTTTTATTAAATAAAAATACATAAAAAGTTTTCTGTATAATTGCTTACTAATCATTCTGTAAATTGATAGTAGACAATATTCTTCAGTCCCAACTTTCACATTGTTGCAGGAAATGTGACAGAGATTAAACCTTCTTAAGTTCTTAGAGTGAAGTACTTAAATCGATTTTGATTAACTGAAGATGCAAATTGACATCATTGTGTGAAATATTCCCTTCATTCATAATATATTTTCTTGAATAAGTGATTGGAATAAAATTAGTCAAGTAAGATAAATATAGTCCTTGATGTACGACCACAATTTAGCCCAAAATTTCTGTTGCTAAGTGAGACATTTGTTAAGTAAATTTTGCTACATTTTATAACTTTTCTTGCCACCGTTGTTAAGTGAATTACTGAAGGTGTTACGTTAGTAACAGGGTTAAGAGGATCTAGCTCCCCTATTGACTTTACTTGTCAGAAGGTCACAAAAGTTGATCACATGACCCTGGGACACTGCAAACACCATAGTTGCCAGATGTCTGAATTTTAATCACTTGACCTTGGGGATCTGCAATGTTCATAAGTTTAAAAAATTGCCATGTCATTTTTATCAGTGCTGTTATAATTTTGAATGAACAAGTCATTAAATGAACTGTTGAAAATTAAGGACTATCTGTAGTTGCTTTACCTTTTTCATATGTATGCATTAATTTTGTGTTTTACAGAACTATGTCCGTGTTGTCGAGGTCTGGTGGGATGAATTCAAAGATTATTTCTATGCTAGTCGTCCTGAAACAAAAGCACTAGCTTATGGTGATATATCAGACCTGAAAAAATTTCGTGAAGATCACAGATGCAAAAGCTTTAAATGGTTTATGGAAGAAATAGCCTATGATATAACTTCTCATTATCCTCTGCCACCTAGAAATGTGGAGTGGGGAGAGGTAACTTCTCTTTCATCTTAATCAGTATTTTAATACTCTCCTCAGCTAATACTAGCCTTGTCTATCTAAGAATGCATATTAGATGAGGAAGCAAAAGGAATCTTGTAAGAAATAGGTGTCTTCTTATATGTAGAAAAGGAATTACAGTATTTAAACAGTTGGAACCATATTAGATCACATAGTAAACCATATTAAATTAAATTCAGATTTTCTGAACAAAACCATCTTGTCAGAAAACAGTGCTTTTTTCATGTAGGAGTTGCTGACCAACTAGAGATACACATGCCATTATTGTTGCCTGAGCTGAAACTGAACATTTAGATTTTTTTTGTAAACCATTGCAAAAAGTAGCAGATATTGATGTATTAACGTGAGATTTTAGGCATGGTATGGAAGAGAATCAAAATGTATTAGTTGTATGAACAGAAAATTGTTTCCTAGGGTTAGGCACTATAAAAATGAAAACACATTTTTAAACTAATTGTTATGGATAGAATGGCCCTTGTACTTTTTCCAGAGGAAAGTTTTGTAATCAGTATTTTGTAATAAATAAGCCAATGGGAGTTAAAATAAGTATTGTCTTTATGAAATTGAATTTAGAAGGCAAAGAGAAGGGTTAGTAAAGAAGTGGTTTATTCCTTATGATGCTCATTTATGAGATAGATAAAGATTGAGACAAACAGCCAAATACTGCTTCTTAAGAAAATAGGAAAAAAACAAGACAAATCTGGAAGATTTTAAAATAAAGCTTGCAGTTATTGCCAAGACCATTTTGCCATTCATTGATTCAAATAATTGGCCACTGACATCTGCCAGGTATAGAGAATTAAATAAAAGCAATAGTTATTCAGAGGAATTAAATTTTTGCTTTACTTAAATAGTATAATATCACACATCATTAACATCTTGCCTACCAATTACTTGTTTGAAATAAACTCCCTGTTCTTTGCCTATAACAAGAATAATTCTTATTCTCATGCAGCAGATATTTTCAATGTATTTCATTAGACTTCATTGATTATTGTGGTTGCTGCTATGAGATAATATTTAATATATATAATACAGTTTGTGGCTATGGTAGAGAATATTAGGACAGATACATTTATGGATGTCATTTTTGGGGAAACCATGCTTTAGACAGTCAGTGAAATTTATAAAGGGAGAGTTCTCTGTGCTAATAATTGAGAATTGAAAACAAGATTAGGTGTATGCACAAATTCTCTTTCTTGTTTTTCAATTTAGTGCTCCATAATCCAGGCTAAGGAACTTGTGGCCTCTAAATGTTGGTGAACTACAGTTCAGCAGCTTCTACTATGCCCCCCCCCCAAAAAAAAAGTTGTGGCTATAGTTCACCAATACCTGGAGATCCTTATCTCATATCTGAAGCTCCTTTGAGAGTGAACATAACATGCATTAATTATAAGGAGAGTTATAGGGTTTACTTTGAATCTTTTGTTATTTGATATACTATTTACCTTTATACATGCATGGGTTATATTACGCTATTTTGTTGTAGTTTACAAATAATAGTTTTCCATATAATTTCTATTTATTATTAATTTGCTATATTATAACAGTAGTGCAAATCATAAATGTGTTTCAGATTAGAGGTTTTGAAACAGCATACTGCATAGATAGTATGGGTCATACCAATGGAGGCTTTGTGGAACTTGGTCCATGCCATAGAATGGGAGGAAATCAAGTAAGTAGAGTCAGATAATAGTTTCAGTTGTGAGCCAAAATATTAAATAAATTGCTTATGATTTTTAAATTGGAAGCTGCTCTCCTTCCCAATCCAAGAAACATTTTTGTGATATAAACACCATATAACAAATTTTCTTGTTTGTGTGTGTATCATAAGTTATTATTGTCCCATATTCCTTTACCCAATAAATACTATGTATACTTAATCTCTTTTATTGAGTTATTTGAAATTGTTTCTTTTTTAAAAAAAAATGCTTTCAATGTAATGTATACAGAGAAACTGTCTATATGTAAAGAGATTTGGGTTGTAATTCTGCTTCAGTTTATATGATTTTGAAAAATAAACTGAAGCAGCCAAAGTGCACAGATTTTAAGTTACTACCTTAACTTTCATGCCATGTAAACAGGAATAATATTCTCACTCTATATTTAAGACTTAGCAAGGGATATGGTGGCTCTGTCTAAGACGCTGAGCTTGTCGATCAGAAAGGTCGGGAGTTTGGCGGTTCAAATCCGTAGCACCGGGTAATGGAGTGAGTTCCCGTTCCTTGGCCCAGCTTCTGCCAACCTAGCAGTTCAAAAGCATGTACAAATGCAAGTAGAAAAATAGGAACCACCTTTGGTGGGAAGGTAACAGTGCTCCATGTGCCTTAGGCGTTTAGTCATGCCTGCCACATCACTATGGAGACATCTTCGGACAGCACTGGTTCTTTGGCTTTGAAACAGAGATGAAAACCGCCCCTTAGAGTCGGGAACGACTAGCACATATGTGTGAGGGAAACCTTTACCTTTAAGACTTAGCAGTTTAGTTTCTGTGTACAGTTCACTTAGTTTAGTCTTTCAAATAAACTTTTGTTCTAAAATTTTCTGAATTCAGAAGTTGAAATACAGAAGTCCCAGAACCTTCCTCAGGAAATTGCTTATTTGAAATTAATTGTTATTAATTTCTTAGCTAGAAATAGATAGATACACTTTCAAATCTATTCTCAAATGGTAATATTTAGCATATAGCTTTTTAATTTTTTTGTCATAATTATTTATTTTTGCCAATACATATTTAAGTATGCCTCTTTGGTTATATTTATAGGCTGATTTCAGTCTTACTTGTATGCATCAATACGTTTTATATGTTAACATTTTTCAGTTTTTAGAACAAAATAATGCATTGTTTTTAATATTCATTTTTAGCTCTTCAGAATTAACGAAGCTAACCAACTCATGCAGTATGACCAGTGCTTGATTAAAGGACCTGATGGATCTAAAGTTATGATTACACATTGCAATTTAAATGAATACAAGGAGTGGCAGTACTTCAAGGTATCTGATTAGTGCTGAGAGTTCCATTAGGATAATGATAAATAATTCTATTTATGAATTTTAGATTTAAATCATAGCATAAAACAGGTTGATATAAACATGAGATATTATCTTTGGATGAATGGGTTCATCTGTGTAACTGCCTTTGTTCATCATAGAAATTATTACTGGTTATAAACAAGATTTAATGAATTTATCCACAACATAGTATAGTCCTAATATGTATGTATGAATATGTGTGTATGTATGTATTATTTTGTGACTTAAAAGGCAAGGCGGAGAGGAAAATAAGTTGCAGATACACCAATAGTGTGATATCTATAGGTCTTGAAGTACTTATTTACTTAGCAATAGCAATAGCAGTTAGACTTATATACCGCTTCATAGGGCTTTCAGCCCTCTCTAAGCGGTTTACAGAGTCAGCATACTGCCCCCAACAACAATCCGGGTCCTCATTTTACCCACCTCGGAAGGATGGAAGGCTGAGTCAACCTTGAGCCGGTGAGATTTGAACTGCAGAACTGCAGAACTGCAGTCAGCTGAAGTAGCCTGCAGTGCTGCATTTAACCACTGCGCCACCTCGGCTCCTTACTTTCCTCCTTACTTACTTTCCTCCTTACTTATTTTTAAAATTTGTTTGCTACCCGAAACCTTACTGCCCTCTACATGGCTTACCGAGCTTCCATTATACAATACAATGCAAAAGTATAATAATTGAATAATGCAATTGGCAATTAAGCAGTAAAAGTTATAATGTAACATTCATAGGATGTTGGCATCTGACCATTTCCAAAATGTACATTTAAAAACTGAATAGTGGGACAGAAAGGCTGACCCCTTGCAGGACTCATACTGGAGCTCCTGCATATTTGATGCCTCAGCCTCCACTATAGTCAATTGAGACCAGTCCTTCAGGAAGGTAAAATACCTTTATAAAATTGAGCTTTATGTTTCCACCCTTCAGAGCTGGTCCAGAAGGGGATTGTGATAAGATGGTATCAAGTCACTTCAGGACCAGGAGGGTCACACTGTTCCTAACTGAACCTTACAACAGACAACTCTTACTTAGGTGCTCACATACCTAAGTCCCAAAGCTTTAGTCACAGAATTTTATTTTCTTACTCAAAAAGAAATATTTTTATTAGGTCTGGTTTTTCTTTTGTGTATATATTACTAGTACAATGTATTTGAATTCCTATGTGTAATTTTTTTCTTGTGAATCTAAATAGCAGCTTGTCAAAAACTCAAGATTCATAGAATTGTCAGGCTTAGGCAGGTTGCTCCAACAAATAGTTCCTAACCTATATTCCTACTTTGCTGTTGAGAAGTTAAAGAAAAACTAAATTTGATTTGTTGTTTTTAATTAAAAACTAACAGCATATTGCTTTTGCTTTTCAGAATCTTCGTAGATTTACTCACATCTCATCAGGGAAATGCTTGGACCGTTCAGAAGTTTTACATCAAGTATTTATTTCAGATTGTGACTCAAATAAAGAAACACAAAAATGGGAAATGAACAATATCCTAAGTGTGTAAACAAAATAGCTGCATCTACCTACTGACAAATGTAATTTGTATAGAACTGAAAATAACCTGAAAACTGCTGCAACTGTTAACTTGTATAGCTGGGAGCCTGGAATGTCCTGATCTGGATGAAGGACTTAGATGAACTGTGATAGATTTATCATCTGCAGTTAATGTTTACAAAAACTGCTCTTACCTTAAACGTCAATAGATGTTTACATCTCTTTGCTTTCTTTTAGGATGTTGTTTTTAGATGCTCTGGCTTATCATTTAAAGTGCTTTGACTTGTTTTACTGGAACAAAGTTAGAAGCACAAGCTTGGATCCAAAGTAGTAGGAGGTTGTTTCTACATGGGTAAGAGGTCATTTCCTTTTCCTCTTATGGTGACAACCTTATCCTAGAGCCCTCCTTAAGGACCTTCTATAAACGTTCTGAATGGTGTAAAGGGCTGAAAATCGGCAACTTCCCAGGTGTGATTAAGTGCCTTTCACTTGGGCACAAACAAAAGAATTGGATCCAAGTATTTGTTGTCTTCTTTGGGATTACACTCAGGGGTTTGCAGGCAGTTTGTTTTTTTTAATTCCAACATTCACACTTGAAAAAAAACTTGGCATATAATATGGGATTATTGACTTGTTATATATTGTTTGTTTTTACATTTTACTAAGCACTGCCACAGGTTTATAGCCAAGGTGGCCTTCTTTCACAGTCATGCTGCTTTTTTGAAAAAAGAATCTTCAGTATATTTAGTGTTTCCTTAATTTTTCCTCCTTAACTGACCAGAGAAATTCATTACAGGATAAATATATTGAAGTCTCTCTTCATATTAGGAACAGGAAAAATTTGCAATGCCCACATTACGTTTAAATAATGTTCTAATTTTACTAGTATACTCTTTATTCCTAATTAGTACATTAAATAATTTGTGCATAAAGCATACCAATAATGTGATATGGGTGTCCAAAATAGCAATGTTAAAACATCTTGAACATTTTGAATGATTAAATTGGTGTAAAGGGTAGCACTTAAATCTATGAACCATTGAAACAGATTAAGTCTTCTCTAATTTGATGCCTCAAATGGAATTTGTTGTAGATACAAGCACTCCCTGCTATAGTATCCCTTACGTAACAAAATATGTCAGAAATGAAAAAAAATTACATCTGCCTAATATTGAGTAGCAAAATTGATCCAGTTCATAAACTTGAATCCAATTTCTTAACAATTTCTGAATTATTTTACAGGCAGTATTTGGTAAGAAATCTATCCATGTATAGTAGAATTGGAGAGTGGGTTTTTGTTTCTGGTACACAACTTGAGAACTTCATTCTTCCAAATAAATAGTTTAATTAAGAGATGTTTTGAACGATTAGATTTGCCCATAGCATGAAGACAAAATCAAACGTAGAAAATTAAATATATACAGCACATTAATATTGCGCTATGACTCTGTTTCAGTTTCAGAAACGTACTTGGGAGAATTCAGTGACGTAAACATAATATCTGTCTTCATTTTTTAATGTATTTCTTTTCCTGAGAACACGAGAGCTGTAGAGGGAAGCTGTGCAATCTAAAACTGCTTTAGAGTTGCATGTAGGTTCTCTAATCACACTCCTGGTACTTCCTGAATCACCTTTTCCAAACTATTTTGGAAGCATTGCTTAGTCCTAACTAAATTAAAAAAGAATACTTAAAAAAACTTTGGTTAATAAAATACATTTTTGGTGAGAATTAAAAAAATGTTCAAATTAAATATTCAGTCTTAAAGAGTGATTTCAATAATTACCCTGTGGGTCAGGTGTGAAGTGCTGCACACCTATATTCTACTGAAATACTTAATGCATAGAATCAATTAATTCAGATTCATTTTAAAATTAGATCATTTTAAAATTATTTTATTTTGAATTACACATGAGTGGCATGGTAGCTTAATGGTGAAGACGCTTGTCTCCCACTCGTAAGATTGAGAGTTCAATCCTAGGTGGTGGCAGATATTTCCTAGAGTGCAAAAAAAATCTTCTGATGTTCAGCTCCCTCCAGTTGCCCCAACCTTAACCCAAATTAAAGGATTATGGAATCGTAAATAGGGAGTTTATTGAATTACAAAAATAATTTCAGTAGTGCAAATCTTTGGCACTGATTTTGTCTATTCCTCAAAGAGAGTGATGGAGATTCTTTATTTAAAAGGATAAATGCTGACCCTAAGACCAGATACATGTAATTTAGTTTTAGAGTGATTTTATTTTTCAACTATCTGTCTTTTGGGTATTAAAAAGTGTTAATAATTTAGAAATAAAAGTGGAAGAAGATGGGAAAAGGTGATAAAATTTCTGGGCACATTTAATATTTCCTTGAATGAAATTATTTCATTTTTGAATATATATTAATCATATTACTATGCATAAGTGAAAGAGATTGCACATTGTGCAAGTGTGTATGTGCTAAATGGGTATTGTGTGCAATCCATTTAAAATGATACTGTATGTGAGAATGGATCTGTATTTTTAAACGTAAATCTTATAACATAAGCCGTTACTCCTAATGACTTTTCATACAGTAACCTGCTTTTTAAGAAGTAGATCCCATATCCTTGCTCTGTAAGTTGATCACTATGCATTTTTACTCATTTTATAAATTTGATTTATGCAGATTTTGATACACTGTATGTTTCTGTAAAGATTGTATAAATCTAAAAAAGTTTTACAAGAAATAATCTGGGAATTTTTCTGTATATCTTCTGGGCTGCTTGTTTTTTAGGTGAAGAAATAAATTTTAACTTGTGGGTTTATAATATGTTTGCACCAATATTGATCATGTTCATAAATATGTTTGCACCAATAATTGATCATGTTCATAATCAAAACATTTTGAGAAAGTATATATATAAGCAATATAGGTAGGTGCTAGGTGCTAGAAGGGATTATGATATTAACAGCATCAATTCATACTACACAGGAGAAGGCAATGATCAACCACTCTGTATTTTTACCAAGAAAACTACATAATGTCAGAGATATATAAAGTGGAAATGGGTTTTGCCCTACAGATAGAAATAAAACATTATGCCTTATCAATTTGGCTGAGTTAATCCAGGTGAGGTGGTGGCTATTCCAGTGGTCAACCCAGGTCCACCTAATGTAAAACTCAAATAATTCAGGTTTCAACTGAGGCAAATTTGGAACAATTCTAGGCAAATAGGGCATTTCTGAGAGCCTTCTGCTTCTCTTTTGCATGAGGGATGTGCAGCATCCTATCCTCTGCATTGGATACCTATGTGTTGTGGTCCACTGGCAGCCTGCAGAGCTGGTAGCAGCATGGCGACAGCATGGAGGTTGGGGAGGAACATGGGCCAGTCCTGGAGTCTGGGGAAGGCTTGGGTGAGGGCTCTGCATCAGAGGCAGAGAGGGGGCCAGCGCCATCTGGGAGTTTTGTACTGCCTCTGGAGTTTCAAGAGTCAGACATCAGTGAGGCAGAAGAACAGGTTCTCCCTTTTCCCAGTGTGCGCATGAACTGGGAACTGCCGAAAGACAAGAACAGTTAAGACAGAAGGAACGACTCAGGAGTAAGGCTTGGAGATTGGCCCCTGCCATAAGACATAAAGGAGAAGCAAAGGCACATGAGCCTTTGCCGGAAGCAATTTGATTCATGCTGGTCAGTTTATCTTCTGAAGCTCTGTTTTGACTCTTTGCTCTGTGTGGCCTTGCCAAGCTAATTGCTAATTAAGTCTTTGGCAGCATTTCAAGGAAGATAAAGGTGGGTGCTTATCAGCCTTATCCTGAAGACTTTGGCAGCCTACTGTAGGACTCTTTACAACTATTTGGGACTCATTATGGGCTGTAAATGAACATAATTCATGGCCTTTGAAATAAAAAGAGGGTTCTTGGGCCTAAGCATGTGCTTTTTACTGTATCAAGAAGCCTAGGTCAGAACACTAGGCTGCCTATCTTCCAAGCACCTTGTTTCTCCACAGCTTGAACTTACAGCACATGGACCCTATATTTTTATCCTTACCATCCGGCATTCACTTCTCATGTCTTTCTACCACCACTGGAATTTTCCTTGTTATTCCTGTCCTGGAATGCCTTTGGTAAAATATCCAGCTCTGAACCAACAAAGCACACAAGCTTTGATCCATGCAGAAGCATAATCAATCCATACATGGAATAATGTATTTATTTCTAAGACAAGAATATTAAAGTACCAGTGTTTTCCAGAAAATAAGACCCGGTCTTATATTTTGTGGGGCTCCAAAATAAGCATTAGGGCTTATTTTGGGGGAAACACGATGTCAGGGTGATCAGCCTAGCTGGGCACTCCATCCCTCTAGTGCACTCACAAAAGGCGCATTCTGGAGCTGCACAGCCCATGCTATGCAGGTAGAGGTGCGAGAAAGACACCCAATCCAGACGCGGGCTGCCAGCAAGCTGATGGGCAGGCAGCCGTAGGAGACTTGTCTTTGGTCTCTCAGCTTGCCTGCAGCCCATGCGGCGCATCCAGATTGTGTGTCACTTCCCCCCATGTCTCTGCCTCATCTGCTGCAGTGCTGCCATGCAAAGATGATCCTCCCATGGCCGGCCAGCCACTCCAGCCCACCATCTCTCAGCTTTCCCATGGCACGTCTGGATTGCGTACTTCGCCTCGCCTCTGCCTGCTGCTTGGACAGGTGATCAACACCCGTGCACTATACAGGCTGTGGCTGCTGCTGAACACCGTCAACCCTCACACCTTTACTACCTTTACTACCTCCGGTACTGGCAACTTCCTCCCCAGCTGATGATGATCTTAACTAGGGCTTATTTTGGGGGTAGGCTTTCTATTAGGAGCACGCTAAAAATCAGGCTCAAAATCTTATTTTGAAAAGCAATTTATTGTATGAAGGCAACTCTTGCATCAATTTGCACTTGAAAATAGTTGCTGTTTGTGCTGGCGTGTGCATTATTATGTGTGTTGGTAAAAGAGAATTCAATTTTCAAGTACACCTGTTTTAAAAAGGAGTAAGATATTAAGGTAAGAATCAATGTGATTTTGAGACTTGCTGTACTACAAAAGGGAAGTATTAAAAACTTAAGAATTGCATTTCCCAATCTAGCCATTTTGTAGATAACTCAAACATAAATATTCTTGAATAGGAATGAGATGGAATGAAGATTTTCCATCAATTTTTTTATTTCATTTAGATTGTTAGACTGCATACTTAACTATGAAAATAAATAGATCTTGAACTAAAAGCAAATATAACTCTTAATAACTTCATTGGCAGACATAATTTAGCAACAATTATTGTGGATATTTGGCATGTCCATTTTATTCTCAAAGTTGAGGTGTTTATGCTTAGAAACATGTTCAGTGTGAACATAGTTTTATATCATATCCCTTATCCATTTATTTATCACAATTAAGAAAGTATATAATTAAACTGAATTTGCTACAAATTTATCTCCATATATGCAATAATTAATAAAATCCCTACAGTGATTATTTCCTACTATAAAAAGGATGTAATAAATCTAGAAATAGAATGGGGGAAAGAAATGAAAGAAAAGTACTAAGGAAATCAGGGGAAGGCTTGCCAATAGAATATGCTGCCATGATTTCTGCTGAAACTACAACAGTCAGGAAATTATGTAGCACACACCAAAGAAAAGCGGCATCAGGAAAACACATAGTCTGACCCTGCTTGATCCCTCATTCTGGGATCCCGCCAGGTTTTACTTGATTAAAAATCAAAAGCATTTTGAGTCTTGGTTCTGCTGAAATGCTGCCACATTTAGTGATTCACAGAATTTCTTGAACTTGAAAAGGGAGCTGCAAATTGGTAAAATAGAAAACAGTATATTTTTCATGTGGAAATAGGAATATTTTAGTTATGCTTCAAATATAGAAGTATAAGGAACTTATTAGATATGATTTTTCATTTTTCTTCCATAGTAGTTGTACAGTTTAAAGTTTTTCTTAATGTATGATAAGAATCTTGTATTCTAATCAGAACTAGTGAGACCTGAGTAATGTAAGAAGGCAAAATTAGTCTGCCTAAGATCTGTTGCATTTACAGGTAGTCCGCAACTTACAACCACAATTGAGCCCAAAATTTCTGCTATTTGTGAGTTTTGTCCCATTTTATAACTTTTCTTGCCACCGTTATTAACTGAATCACTGCAGTTGATAAGTTAATAACTCGGTTGTTAAGTGAATCTGGCTTTCCCATTGACCCTGCTTCAGACGATTACAAAAAATGATCACATAACCTTGGCAAACAGCAAGGGTCATAAATGTAAACCCGTTGTCAAGAGTCTTAATTTTGATCACCTGATCATGGGGATGCTGCAAAGGTCACAACTGAAAAACAGTCATGTAATTTTTCAGTGTCGTTGTAACTATAAATGGTCACGAAATGAACTGTTGTAAGTCAAGGACTACCTATATAAGATCTATGCAGTTAATAACTGCATCCCTTATAAAACAACCCCAATATTACATATTACTGAGATACATGTATATGGAGATTTTAATCAATTATGCTTTATTTAAAAAATACATTTTTGTCCTTAATATTGTACCCTAACAATGTTTTAGAGTTATATAAAAAGAAAGTATACTGTCTTTGAGATCTATAGTTTACATATCAGGATATAGTAATCATCCTTAGCAGTTCTTAAAAATAGACAAATACAACCTCAGATAAACAACACGACATATTTCACAAAAAGAAAGCAAAAATGGAGAAGCTTGTGTGAAAAACAAAGTATATTTTATAATCCAATAGCTTGTAGAGCAACGTTTACTTGAAATAATTGTGTTCTGTCTGACTTTATCACATCGTTGTGAAGGAATTTGCTCACTCTTTTTTACACCTTTGCTTCAGTTCATTGATGTTTGTGGACATTTGTTTATACACAGTTCTTTTGAGGTACTGCCATAGCATTCCAATCAGGTGGAGATCTGGACTTTGACTGGGCCATTGCAACACCTTGATTCTTTTTTTTTTCAACTATTCTGTTGTAGATTTGCTGGTATATTTGGGATCATTGTCCTGGTGCATGACTCCTATAAGAGCCGAGGTGGCGCAGTGGTTAAATGCAGCACTGCAGGCTACTTCAGCTGACTGCAGTTCGGCTGTTCAAATCTCACCGGCTCAGGGTTGACTCAGCCTTCCATCCTTCCGAGGTGGGTAAAATGAGGACCCGGATTGTTGTTGGGGGCAATATGCTGACTCTGTAAACCGCTTAGAGAGGGCTGAAAGCCCTATGAAGCGGTATATAAGTCTAATTGCTATTGCTATTGCTATGTTGTGTTTATCTGTTTTTAATACCAGCTGAGGACTAGATGATTTTTACTATAAAGGTAAAACCATAGAATTCAAAGAAGGTTTATTTTCTTTTTCACATGTCTGTAAATATATAAATTCCTATTACAATAATAATGTAACTTAATCTGCACTGATTTCAACTGCTTGCATAAAGTGTTTTGGTCATTGAAACAAACCATAAACTATTACATTTTTCACAATGAAGTTTAAAAATTGCCTTTAGTAGATTTTTTTACTGGAAATTGAAAACAATGTTATAATTTATATAGAAAAGTATAAAAATGTTTAAGAATCCCTCAGCTTTAATTTCATAAATTGAGCTACTTGGAAATAAATTAAAGAAATTGACTTTACGTGTAGCATTATTTTTAAAGAATATTTTTCTCTGTGTATTTTGGCTCCCTTTATTTCATATGTGAAACATAGGTAAAATAAAAACTAACCAATTAGTAAAGTATTCAGTAAGATAATTAATGCTTGAAAACAATTCCACTCTACAGTTTACAGAAGACTTATTTATAGAAAGTAGGTATTAAATTTTACTGGTTTCCACATAGCTTGCTATTGTTAATCTGATACAGCATAAATAGTCATAGACTCAGAAGAGCAATGCAGATGTTTAAATCCAGTCAATATTTGCTGCAGGAGCCAGATTAAAACCTTTCAGCTATATAGCCTCCATTTGAACATATGCAATGATGAGACATCCAGCTCCATTTGAATTGGTTCTACTGTCCATTCTGGTAGGAAATTTGTATTCAATCAAAATCAAAAATCACAATGTCTTGAACCTCATACAGATCATCCTTACAACAGTTCATTTAGTGATTGTTCAAAGTTACAACAGCACTGAAAAATGTGATTTATTACCATTTTTTCAGTTGTGACCTTTGCAGTAGCCTCATGATGATAGCAATAGCAATAGCAGTAGACTTATATACCGCTTCATAGGCCTTTCAGGCCTCTCTAAGCGGTTTACAGAGAGTCAGCATATTGCCCCCAACAATCTGGGTCCTCATTTTACCCACCTTGATGATGTGATCAAAATTCAGATGCTTGCCAACTGGTTCATATTTATGTCTGTTGCTGTGTCCCAAGGTTATGTGATTCCCCTTTTGTGATCTTCTGACAAGCAAGGCCAATGGGGAAGCCAATTTCACTTAAGAAGTAGGTTACTAACTTATCAACTGCAGTGATTCACTTAACTGTGGCAAGAAAGATCAAAATGGGACAAAACTCACTTAACAAATGTCTCACTTAGCAACAGAAATTGTAGACTCAATTGCAGGCATAAGTGGAAGACTACCTGTATTCATTATGCTGTGTGCTGCCTAGCATAAGAAAACTACTGATCTGTGCAAATTGATTCTTATCACAATCCCATTCATGATTAAAGATGAAGATTAAACACATCTGTATCTTTTAGTGTCAGTTCATAGGGTTTCATTTTCCCTTATCATATTCATTGCTGTTTCTGATCCTGTTGCATTTCCTTGGGATGTATTAAAGCATGATAGGCAGAAAGGGCCATTGTACTTTAAGAGGGAAATTGATCAAAGCAAAAATAAAGTGGAACAAGTACTTTCTGAAGTGTGGCACTTATACAGCTTTTGCAGCAGTATCATACTACTGGCTTATATTCAGTTTGGAATATGTTATATATGAAAACATGTTTTTTTTTTTGGTTATTGTCTTATACCCTTGCATTGGGTTTCTATCTCTTAAGGAAAAAGTCTACACTTTTCATGATTAAGTTTTGTTAGTTTCAAATAATTCTGATAATTATAACCTGCCATTTCTATTTCTATAGCCTATCAAAATCATTTTAATATCATCTCTGTATTATAACACATTAGCTACCCCAAATAATTTGGAGTCATTTGTCCTTTGATGAGCATTCCTTCCACTGTTTCATCCAAATCACTAATAAAAGTATTGAAGCTTATAGGAACCAGGAATAGTCTTTTGACACCTAATAGTGCTTTTCAATTTGTTGAGGAAGTATTAGTGAGAATTCTTTGAATACCATTTTTCCAAGTCAACAGTGTAACCTCTTAAGCAGCATGCCATCCACCTCACACTAAATTTAATAATCAACATGTGACGAGATACTTTGCGAAATGTTTTCCTGATCTTTGTGTATGCCTGTTAATGCTGCCCAATAGAAAAAGAATAAGGTATTAAGATTTGTTCTTGAAAAACCCATGTTTTATTTATTAAATTTATATGATACTCATCTCACCCAGAAGTGACTCTACTTGTAATTAACATTAATCTTTGCTGTAGGTATTTCCCATGTATGAATGTAGATTACTTCATGTACTTTGTTCCTTCCACCCCTCTTTTCTGAAAAGGGACAATATTATTAAGATTGTATGAATTCTACAAACACATAAATTGTAGTCTGAAATCATATAAGTATGATTTTGGCTTATGCAATGCTTCAAAGGCAGACAGGTCCTTCAAAAATGCAATTACTCATGTGGTACCAGTTAAAACAAATGCCTCTTTTTCCAAGATTGTATGGCTACCTCTGTATTTGCTACACAATTCCAGGAACTGATGTTTAGGGAGTTGCAGACAGGTACTATATGCATACTTGTGCAAGCTCCGAAGTATCTTTTTAGTTTCAAATCTGAAGCATGGCCTTATTGGCTGACTTCATTGCCAGAAACACTGTGGTGTTCATGGTCCAAAAATATTGAATATGGAGAACTAGACTCATTCAATATATAACTGTTTGATTTCATGAATATATCTCTATAGACGCAGATCTGAGGAAATCATGAGAAAACATGGATTACATACAAGATTTATGATACATTTCATTAGCAATGAGAACAGGTTTATATTCTGAAAACCTTAATTTTGCTTAATTTTGCTTCATCAAAAATAATCAAATCATGACTTTAAATATGTCTCAGTTGTGTTTTCATACAAATTTGCGTTATATATTTATATGTTTTTCAAAATACTTGATTGCTATCCAATCTCTTCTGTTCTATTTTATGTGGTACAATACCAATAGATCTTTAAAACAAAAACGATCTACGAAATAAATCTAGTTCTTCATATATTAAATTGACAACTAGAAAATACTTGGGAGATACGTTTGAGGAATCATGCTTGCCACTTTTCAGAACTAGGCAATTGTTGACATTTTTTATAATATCTGTGCTGATTCTGAAAGTAACCAGAGTAAGTATACCTTCACTGTAATGTATACATTGGTCTGTGTTATTTATAGCTACAGTATGAATGTGACTAAAGCAGGGGAAAAGACTCAACATTGCTAAGCCCTTGAAAGACATTGCTATATATAATTCTGTTCAAATAGTAGTAGCCAAATTAGACTGAGGATGTTTCCTTCTTCACCTTAATAATCTTGGTTACTTTGAAAAAAAAGTAGTCTGATATCACTTTTAACATGTTTCTTTTCCTCATCAAATAAGAATTTGTACTGGTAAGGATTTTTCCTTCCTGTATTCTGCTCAGGGACATCCCAACAGGGATGTGCAGTCAGGGGAGGCAGGAGAGGCAGAGCCTCACCACTGTCATCATGAAAAGAAAAGAAAAATGTAAAAGGAAAAAGGCAAGAGCTGAGGTCAGGCTGAGCTAGTTGCTGCCAGAGTCATCGTGGATGACTCTGCTTAGTGCTTAACTGTTTAAAAAAGCCTCTAAAAAAGTGCCCTCTACAGGAGGAGGCAGGAGAACGAAGTGCCTCATCTAGTCTGGCGTTTTATGATCATTCGAGCAGAGTTAAGCAAGAGTTAAAAGCCGAAAAATTCTTGATATAGATGAGGCACTTCATTCTCCCACCTCCTCCTGCAGAGGGCACTTTTTAGAGGCTTTTTTAAACAGTTAAGCACTAAGCAGAGTCATCCACGACGACTCTGGCAGCAACTAGCTCAGCCTGACCTCAGCTCTTGCTTTTTTTCTTTTCATGATGGCAAGCAAGAGCAGAGTTGAAATCCTATCTGAAACAGCTGGAAAAAGTATGTGTGTGGGTCGGAGGGAGGGGGAGGAATTCAAACTTCATCCACAAGTGTAGATCCCTCCCCAAGTGTAGTTTGATTGCATGCAGAACCACATTGCCTTTTCAAACACACACACACACACACACACACACACACACAGCTGGATAAAAGTATATAAGCCCAGCTTCACTGATTACAAGTTTGAAAAGGCAACGTGGCTCCACCTGCAATCAAAGGCTCGGATCAGAAGGCAGCAGGGGAATTGGGGGGGGGGGGTATGGCAGAGGAACTGCTTTCAATCCATTGGAAAATATATCCAAACCAACTTCTGTGTTTGTGTTTGTTTGAGAGAGACTGAGTGAGAGAGGGATCCAACTTCTCTGTGTGCGTGTGTCTGTTTGAGAGGGGGGAGGGAGGGAGAGAGGGAGGAAGGAGGGGGAGGGAGAAGAAAAAGAATGAAGGAAAACTTTTTCGCAAAGGAGAAAAACAAATGCTGTCGCTTTAAATCGGAACTGAACATGCCTGGCTGTGGAATTCTGGGAGTTGAAGTCCACAAGTCTAAAAAAAATTGAAATCTCTGTGTCAGTGCCTCACCAGGCATAAACCTCACCGCAAGTCACTGCATCCCAATTATCTTTTAGTTTATGAAAGCATACCATATATAGAAGATACTGGTATTGATTTGTTCATGGTTATTATGCTGTATAAAGATTCTACTGCAACTCTAGAGAAAGTTCTGTTAAACAAAGGACATTCTTGTAAAGAATTATGTATTGATTCTGTTACCAACAGCAAAATGGAATAAAAAACAACATGATAGAAAGTGTTCTTCCAGTAATAATAGTTGCAACTGCCGGGACAAAGCTATTGCAATCTTTATTTTTCTACCATTTGTTAGATTTATAGTCAGACTTTTTAAGAGTTCCTACTTTTCCTCTCAACAGCCCTGAAGACAAGTTGTACTAAAAATGACTGACTCTAAGTAATCCAGTGAACTTCTGTGACTAAGAATATATTGACTTTTAAAAAATTTCTTCCATACCTTTTATTTCTGCTAGGCTCTCTTGAGTATTTTCAGGCAACAGTCTCTGAGAATAATGGAATATATGTTCTACTAGACAGTTCAGTGAAAACTCCGATCAAAAAGATTACAGTACTTTATCAGAAATTGTATTGCCAGAATTACTGCATTAAATTATCTTTCATATAAAGTGCAGCAAAAAAAGTGCCTATCCAGTCATAGACAAGCAAATTCTAGTTTAACAGCTCTGGGGAGAAAGGTTTTAATGATTACATTAAATACTATAGTTTTATTTTTTGATTCAGGTAGTCCTCGACTTACAACCACAATTAAGCCCAAAATTTATGTTGATAAGTGAGATATTTGTTAAGTGAGTTTTGCCCCATTATATTACTTAATTGCCACAGTGGTTAAGTGAATCACTGCAGTTGTTAAGTTACTGAAGCAGCTAAGTGAATCTGGTTTCCCCGTTTACATTGCTTGTCAGAAGGTTGCAAAAGGTGATCACGTGGCTTCTGGACACTGCAGCCATCATAAATACGAACCAGTTGCCAAGCGACTAACTTTGATTACATGACCATAGGAATGCTGCAACAGTCCTAAGTGTAAAAATGGTCATAAGTCACTTTTTTCAGTGCTGTTGTAACTTTCAATGGTAACTAAATTAACTGTTGTAAATCAAGGACTACCTGTATTACATGTGTGTGTGTGTGTGTGTGTGTGTGTTGTATTTGTGCTGATAAATAAATAAAGGCACAAATCAGCCCACATACAACACAAATGTAACAAAGGCAACAGTAAAAATATTGGGTTTCTGTCTGGATGGTCTCTTACGACGAGCCGATGGACAGAGAATGGAAGCAGTGAACTTCCTCCCATATTTGGGCATACCAGGGGTTGTGACTTTAAATAAATAAATAAATGTATGTATGTATGTATGTATGTATTGTATACACATACACACACACACACACACACACACACACACACACACACATACATACATACATACATACATTGATGAACCAGATTCAACTATCAATATGAAATAAGGGATAAACTGCTGTTGTATTGGGCAGGGTTGTTGTTGATAAATTATGTTGTCCAAATATTCTGCAAATGCGAATAAAATTCTTAGGTGTTATATAGTTAATGTAAAAGAGAAAGTGCTGATAAATAGCACTTTTCAACAGTTTTATTGTTCAGTTAACAATATATGTACTGTCATCCTTGTAATTTTGCCTTACACCCATGGCAAAATTGTGCTGCAATAGGGGTGTATCTCTCTTTACATACCTTACATTCAGTCATTATCAATTGTATAACTGTTTTGGATTTTGAGAAAGCACTGCAGTTTTCATCAACTCAAAATCAGCAGTATCTGTTGTCAACCCTGGAGCCATCTTTGAACGTCTTCAGGGCTGGAACAGCGAGGCTGGGTGGAGCTCAGGGAAAGGGAGGGTGGAGTACAGATCACTGGGGGAATATGTAGCCAAAATAACATTCTTTCTTCTGGGAACCAAGGACACTCCCATCAGCATCTGGAAGTTTGTAGATGGGAGTCTCCGGGATGGAGAGAGAAACCTGATTGGGGCATGTGATGGTTGTGTGTGATGGGGGGGGGGGGGAAAGAACTTTGGATTTTGAACTGGGTGGGGAAAACCCGGGGGACTTCAGATTCAGGTTTTCACCAGCTGTGCCAATATGACATGCCTAATAAATCTATACTTTGAGGAAACTTGCCTTGGAGCTTTGATTTTATATGGGCTATTACTTCGAACCCTGACACCTGTAAATTAAATTAGTGTTCGTTGTATTGCATTCACTCTATTGCAGTTGTTACACTTTCTTTATACTATATCTCATGCTGATAAGTGAGCAGCAAATATAGGAAAAAAGCTTTTGTCAGCTTCTCTTTCCCCCTTTTCCTCTTTCCTTTTATTTTCACAATATTTTTATTTTTATTCAAAACATTAAAATACAAACTGCAAAACAATATACAAAACACAACAAAACAAGACTACGCAAAAAGAGTGTATAAAATAAAAAATAAAACACCTAAATTGTCCGACTAGTTGAATACTGATATGCTACAAAGATAAAGGAGAGACACAACTTAGATTTCTAGAAAAATATTTACCCTACTCAGTCTGACATTCATCTACTATATGGAAACATAATTAACACTGAACTTCCTCTGTTAATAGTCTATTTATAGTATTTCACGTGTAGCTTCTAGTCTACTTTAAGTCACCACAGTCGTCTCTAGTCCATCTGGGATCAAATATCCTTGATTGATTCTTAATAATGAGACTTTTCCTTAAAATATTAATTGGGATCTTTCCTAAAAATTGGATTTTATTTCCCAGAAGTCATAAGTTCCTGTTGTGTATATCTCCACCGCATTTGTTGTACAAAATAAGTGTTCTGTAAATTGTAATGTAACATCTCTTAACATTTGTCAGATTTGATAAATGTATTCTTCAACTCCTTCAATCTTCTTGAAAAAGTTGAGTTCATAACTGGCCAATTCTATCAACTATTAGTCTTTAAAATCCAAACTTTCCCCAGAGTCCTTGCCAACTTGCATTTTCCAAGGGCAGCTCATCTTTCAGGTCTTTCAGTGATAAATTATATTCCAATCTTGTCAGACTGTAGATCTTGTACTGCTGTTACTTGCATATAGTTACTATTTTCGAGTTGATTTAGAACTTTATCAAGCTTTTAATACAATTTTTTAAGTTGTGTTTGTAAATTCAAAAATATTCATTCTGCTCAGCTTTCCCAATAAGCTTTAGCTTTATGTATTGCTTGCAGTTTGACTGTATTTTGATATAGTCCAAAGCACTTCCATAGTTAAACTTTTCACAGCTGAAACTTTTTCGGCAGATCTCTCAGACAAGAAAAACTCTGTAGCAGACTAGCCTAAAAAACATTGAGGTACTTAAAACAGCAGATAGCTAGAAGGATAGATGGAGACTCACCCTCTGACTGCTCCCCACTCAGAATTGCTCTTCTCGTGTAGGTCCAGTTGTCCAAGAGTCATCTTGAATCATTCCTAATAGCTGCTCTTCAAATCTGGAAAGTGTGCTGCCAAAAGAACCAGCTATGCCATTTTGGTAAGACTCCAAGGGTTCTTTTATTGTCAAGGGATCTCTTAGAGCAGCGGCCTGCTATCTTGTGGGCACCGGAACCAGACCAGGAGGGCATGGTTTCGCAAGCTATCTAGATACCACATGTGCAGATAAAACTTTGCTCGCTTGCATGGTCTGGTTCCCAACAGACTGCAGACCAGTACAAGTCCGCAGCCCAGGGGTTCGGGATCCCTGTCTTAGAGGAAAATGAGAGTCAAGTAAGTACTGTTTAGGAAATAGTACTATGCTGCTTGTGCGCAACTGTTTTCTGGAATTGTTCTTTGCTGGAATGATTTTCAGTTCCTGAAGATCAATTTGGGTCACTGCTTCTTACCTTCTCAAATTGCCTGCTTAATAGAAAAGTATTTCTAAATTTATCTATATTCAAAATTAAATAATGCAGTCCTTAGTTGGTTAACTTTTTCTCCCCTTTTTCTCTCATCAGTTACAAAGATTTCAGGCAAAATTAAAGTTCATTGTTGTTGTTAGTTGCAAAGTCATGTCCAACCCATTGCGACCCCCTGAACAACATTCCTCCAGGCCTTCCTGTCCTCTGCCATCCTCAGGAATCCATTTAAACTCACGCCTACTGCTTCAGTGACTCCATCCAGCCACCACGTTCTCTGTCGTCCCGTTCTTCTTTTGCCCTCAATCTTTCCCAGCATTAGGCTCTTCTCATTAGGTGGCCATAGTATTTGAGTTTCATCTTTAGGATCTGGCTTTCTGAAGAGCAGTCAGGATTGATCTCCTCTAGGACTGACCGGTTTGATCGTCTTGCAGTCCAAGGGACTCACAGGAATCTTCTCCTGCACCATAGTTCAAAGGCCTCAATTCTTTGGCGCTCAGCCTTTCGAATGGTCCAACTTTCACAGACATACATTGCAACTGGAAAAACCATAACCTTGACCATACAAACTTTTGTTGGCAGGGTAATGTCTCTGCTTTTTAGTATGCTGTCTAGATTTGCCATAGCTTTCCTCCCCAGGAGCATCTTTTAATTTCTTGGCTGTAGTCCCCATCTGCGGTGATCTTGGAGCCCAGGAAAATAAAATCTGTCACTACCTCCATTTCTTCCCCATCTATTTACCAGGAATTGAGAAGGCCAGATGCCATGATCCTAGTTTTCTTAATGTTGAGTTTCAAGCCAACTTTTGCACTCTCCTTCTTCATCCACTTCAAGAGGCTGTTTAGTTCCTCTTCATTTTTTGCCACTAGAGTGGTATCATCTGCATACCTGAGGTTGATATTTCTCCCAGCAATCTTAATTCCAACTTTTGATTCATCTAGCCCTGTCTTTCTAATGAAGTGCTCTGCATATAAGTTAAATAGGCAGGGCTACAGTATACAGTCTTGCCAGATTCCTTTCCCTATTTTGAACCAATCAGTGGTCCCATGTCCTGTTCTCACTGTTGCTTTTTGACCCACATATAGGTTTCTCAAGAGACAAATGAGATGGTCTGGAACTCTCATCTCTTTAAGAACTTGCCACAATTTATTGTAATCCACACGATCAATGAAGCAGAAGTAGATGTTTTTCTGGAATTCCCTAGCTTTCTCCAGGATATGTTGCCAATTTTATCTCTAGTTCCTTTGCCTCTTCAAAAACCTGCCTGTACTTCTGGTAGTTCTCGGTCCACATACTGCTGGAGCCTAGCTTGTAGGATTTTTAACATAACTTAACTAGCATGTGAAATGAGTGCAATGGTGCAGTAGTTTGAACATTCTTTGGCATTGCCCTTCTTTGGAATTGGAACAAAAACTGACCTTTTCCAATCCTGTGGCCACTGTTGAGTTTTCCAAATTTGCTGGCAAATTGAGTGTAGCGCTTTTACTGTATCATCTTTTAAACTTTTGAATAGCTCAGCTGGAATACTGTTACCTCCACTAGCTTTGTTGTTGCTCACATTTCCTAAGGTCCACTTGACTTCACATTCTAGGGTGTCTGGCTCGAGGTCAGCCATCATGGTTATCAGGGACGTTAAGCTCGTTCTTGTATAATTCTTCTGTGTATTTTTGCCACCTCTTATTAATCTCTTCTACCTCTGTTAAGTCCCTGCCATTTTGGTCCTTTATCATGCCCAACTTTGCATGAAACGTTCCCTTCATATCTCCAATTTTCTTGAGAAGATCTCTGTGTCAGGCCTGCAGCGGTTCCTTTAAGAAACCTTGGCCTGCCACACTCTCATTAAGGGGGGGGATTTAGCAAGGGGTAGAATGTGTTGTTTTCAAAATAAAAAATTCCTTCCTAGAAGCTCAAGGTCATCTTTTGTCTCCCAAACCTTTGCACCTGATCGGAAGCAGTTGAGCGTAGGTGCTAGCGTGGAAGAAGAAGATTGGACCATGTGATGGACTGTGGCTGTGAGGACAAGATCATGAACTTTTAACTGGGTGGGATTCTGATGTAACTTCCAGAATTGGAATCCCACAGCACGATGCCAACATGCCTGCCATATTAAATTGGAACTTTTAAGCATAGTTTTGCCTTTGACTCTGATTTAATTCTGCATGATATTTGGAACGCTGACACTCTGGTCCTTCCTATTCTATTGTTTTCTTCTATTTCTTTGAACTGTTTAATTAAGAAGGCATGATCTCTTCTAGCTATTTTCTGGAATTCTGAATTCAATTGGGTGTATCTCTTTCTCCCTTGTTTCCCTTCTTTCCTCAGCTATTTGCAAAGCTTCCTCAGACAGCCATTTTGCTTTCTTGCATTTCTTTTTCTTTGGGATGGTTTTACTTGCTACCTCTTGTACAATGTTGCGAACCTCTGTCCATAGTTCTTCAGGCACTCTGTCTATCAGATCTAATTCCTCTATTTGTCACCTCTACTGTATATTCATCAGAGATATGATTTAGTTCAGACCTAAGTGGCCTAGTGCTTTTCCCTACTTTCTTCAATTTAAGCCTAAATTTTGCAATAAGAAACTCATGACCTGAGCCACAATCAGCTCCTAGTCTTGTTTTCCCTGACTGTATAGAGCTTCTCCATCTTTGGCTGCAGAGCACATAGTCAATCTGATTTCTGTGTTGACTGGTGAGGTCCATGTGTCTCTTGGGCTGTTAGAAGAGTGTGTTTGCTATGACCATTGTATTCTCTTGACAAGATTCTATCAGCCTGTGCCCTGCTTCATTTTGTATTCCAAGGCCAAACTTGCCTGTTATTCTGGTTATCTTTTGGCTTCCTACTTTAGCATTCCAATCCCCCATGATGATAAAGACATCATTTTTGGTGTTAATTCTATAAGGTACTGTAGGACTTCATAGAATCAGTCAATTTTATCCTCTTCAGCACCAGTGGTTGGGACATAGACTTGGACTAGCCTGATGTTGAATGGTTTTCCTTGGATTCGAACTGAGATCATTGTCATTTTGGGGATTGTATCCCAGTATTACAACAAGGCAGTAATCCATGAAGGGGGATTTATTTAAAAAATAAAGTTTATTAAAGCGGCTTGAATCTACATAACATATAGTCCTTATTGTTTAGTTTATGAAAAGGTTAGGAGAAATCAATTGTTTGGAAGAATTATTGGTAAAAGGCAAGCAGGCCATCAGAAAACATGGTGTCTGGACACCATCAAAGCTGACATCAGCCAAAGCATAGAAAAACTCAAAGCAATGCAAAATCAGAAGATATGAAGACTTGATCCTTAGAATCAAGTGTCAGACATGACTGAATAGAGACAACCCTATTGCTGCCTGAAGTTGGGCTACTCTCTAGGCCAGTGATGGGCAACCTTTTTGGCGTGGTGTGTCAAAAATCGGCAAAAAATCAAGCATAACTCGCGTTGTGTGTCACTTCGACAAAAACATAATTTTGCGCAATTTATAGTTTAAACTACAAAAATGTATAATGGCGCTCACAGTTCCCGTTGGCACTCCGCTGTTCCCTGCTGTGGTGCGGTCGTAACCGACAGTCCCAGGAGTAGACTCTCTGTGCCGGCCTGACTGGAGAGAGGCGCACACTGTTCCCGCGCTCCTCTCCTGCGGGTCCTCCCTCGCCGCGCTGATGACATGTGTGCGCACGGCACGCACGCCTTACCAGCAGCCCCTGCGCTCAGAAAGGGGCGGCGGCGATACAGTAAGTGAGTGTGGGCGGGAGGGATCACACGTCCCCCCCCCGTTCCTCCAGCACAGATTCTTTCATCCTCGGCGGCCGTGCAGGAGCCGAGGATGAATCGCATGAAATCCTGTGCGTGTCACCCCAAATGGCTACGCGTGTCAGCACTGACACGCATGTCATAGGTTCGCCATCACTGCTCTAGGCTGTGTTTTGAATCCAGGTATAGATGAGTTCTCAGATGCCATGTGGAGAGTTGAGTAAAGTTCCAATATTATCATGCCTTTCTGCTGTAGCTGCTGGTGAAGTTTTTATTATGTAAAGTGACTAGCCTGGCCGTGTCAATGGCCCATTAACAAAGTGGGGATTGGCAGGAAGCTACAGGCAACTATTCTGTCTTTTAAATTTTAAAATTTTGGAAGAGAGGCAAGAGACTTCAGGCACCGAG